>NC_140999.1:66155112-66435659 GCF_052327205.1 Somniosus microcephalus | reverse complement strand
CTCATTTAACAATTAAATATCAAACTAATTACAATTAACACTTTTAACATGCAACATTAGCTGAAAATAGTCTATTTATAAATTCAGTCTTTGGGGAGGCTTCCTGATCCTTTCTGGATAGCGCCTTTCCTGAGTGTCTTGCTCTTGGTGCGGAGGCGATTCTGGCCCCCTGTCGTCGGTTGGTTCATCCGTTTCCGATGCTACTGTTTCTGGGGTAGATGCTACCTGTATGTCGGGTTCATCACCAGGTACGTATAGGCGAGACATGGGGTTGACTCATTCCTGTGACTCTAGGATCTGGTCAACATGGCATCTCACAATGTTCTCCCCAACATCCACTGTGTACATTAGTGGCCCATGCCGTGTGCATATCGTTCCTGGTCGCCATTTCTCTGTTCGGTAGTCGCGGGCCAAGACTGGTTGCCCTACATTGAAGCTCCTTGTCGGCTTCTCATTGATGTGCTGGAATTGCTTATTTTCAACATCTCTTCGTACATTTGGTCTGAGCAAATCCAGATGAGATCTCAACCTTCGGTTAAAGAACATAATGGCCGGGGGCCTGTTTGGTGACTGCATGTATCGCATTTCTGTAGGCTAACAGGAAATTGTCCACCTTATGCTGCAGTGAATGTCATCATCGCACATGGTCTATACTGCTTTTTTAAAGGTTTGTACGAACCTCTCAGCCAATCCATTTGTGGCTTGGTGATACAGGGTGGATGTGTAATGCCTTACCCCATTCCTTTTCATAAATCTTCGAAACTCTTCGGACACAAACTGTGGTCCGTTATCAGAGCAAATCTGCTCTGGCAAGCCTTTCCTGGCAAAAATGGTCCGTAGGACTGCAATAGTTTTCTCCGTGGTGGTGGAGGACATTTTGATCACCTCAGGCCATTTCGAGTGCGCATCCATGGCTATTAAAAACATTGAGTCCATGAATAGACCAGCAAAATCAATATGCACCCGTTGCCATGGAGATGAGGGCCACTCCCATGGGTGAAGAGGGGCATGTGGTGGTGCATTTTGGGCCTTCTGGCATCCTGAGCAGCTCTTTGTCAGGCCCTCGATTTGCTGATCGATCCCTGGCCACCACACATAAGCCCTAGGAAGGCTTTTCATTTTCACCCCTCCCAGATGACCTTCGTGAAGCTCATTGAGCACTCTCTCCCTTAACTTGGGTGGAATTACCACTCGGGATCCACACATCAAGGTCCCCTGGCATAACGACAGCTGTTCTCTTCTGGATGAGAATGCTGGCAACAGTGAGTCGCCATGTGCTGGCCATCCCTTCACCGTCAAATCATATACCCGAGACAGTGTCGGGTCATTTCGGGTCTCCTTCTCTATACCAGCATTAGTTACTGGCAAGCATTCAATTATAGTCGAATGAAATATTTTGACAGGAATCCACTGCTGGTGCTTCCTCCGCAGTAGGCACTGGCAGGTGTGATAGCCCATCAGCGTTTCCATGCTGTTTCAAGCCCTTATACTCGATTTCATATTGGTGAGCCCCTAGAAAAAGGGACCATCTTTGTAGCCGTTGCGCAGTCATCACTGGAACGCCCTTCTTTGGATTAAAGATGGAGACAAGTGGTTGGTGGTCAGTCAGCAAGGTAAATCTCTGCCCGTGCAGATAGTGTTTGAACTTTTTCACACCCCACACTAGGCTGAGGGCCTCCCTGTCAATCTGGGCGTAGTTACGCTCGGCTGAGGTTAGTGACCGAGACGCAAAGGCTACTGGTCTCTCTGAGCCGTCTGGGAATTTGTGCGACAGCACCGCTCCAATGCCATAGGGTGATGCATCACACACCAACCGAATTGGTAGTGCTGGGTTGAAATGAGCAAACAGCTCTTTTGATGTGATCAATGCTTTGCTCTTCTGGAAAGCTCATTTACATTCGTCACTCCACTTCCCTATAGTACCCCCGTTTTCAGTAGGCTGTTCAGTGGGTGTAGTACGTGGGTGTAGTACGGTAGACAAATTCGACAAGAACTTATGGTAGTAGTTCACCAGCCCGAGGAACGACCTCAGTTGTGACACATTTTCCGGTGTTGGCGCCTTGACTACTGCCTCAATCTTTTCAGCGGACTTATGTAACCCCTCTTTATCAATAATGTGGCCACAATACGAGATCTGCTTCTGGAAAAACTCGCATTTGTGGCGATTAGCTCAGAGCCCATATTCCTTCAATCTAGTGAGCACATGCTCCAGGTTGGCGAGGTGATCATTGTCATTTTCGCCCGTGACCAGGATGTCGTCCAAATAACACTGGGTCCCTGGAATACCTTGCAGGACTTGATCCATTGCCCTTTGCCAAATAGCCGGAGCTGATGCTACCCCGAACACCAGCCGGTTGTATTGGTAGAGACCTTTATGAGTGTTGATCGTGACGTACTCTTTCGAGGCTTCTTCTACCTCCATTTGCAGGTACGCCTGGGCCAAATCAATCTTAGTGAAGCGTTTCCCTCCAGATTGCGAGGCGAAAATATCTTCAATCCGCGGAAGCGGATTTTGTACAGTGTTAAGGACTGGGTTCACTGTCACCTTAAAGTCCCCACAGATGCGAACCTTCTTTGGTTCCCCTGGCGTATTACTCAACGACCTCTTCATTACAGGAATGATGGGTGTAGCCCACTCGCTCCAGTCCACTTTGGACAGTACTCCTGAACGTTCCAAACCTTCCAGCTCTGCTTTGATGGCTGGGCAGATCGCATAAGGTACCGGTCTGGCCTTAAAACTTTGGGCTTGCATTTTCCTCTATTTTGATCGTCGCTGTTATGCCTTTTAGTGTTCTGAGTCCCTGCTGGAACACTTCTTGTGCGTCAGTTAGCATTATGACAGTCATCCAGGTGTGACGTTGTCATCCTTTTTGGCATCTACAGTCAGTGCTTGTATGGAATGCCAATCTAGCTGTATATTCCAGATCCATTCACGTCCTAGTAGGGGTGGTCCTCCATCTGGCAATACATATAGGTCCATTTTTGGTGTTTCCTTGCCGTTATATATAACGTTCACTGTTATTTTTCCTTTGGGGTAGACTTTTTGCCCTGTGTACGTCTTCAAGACAATCTTTGTATCTCTCAAAGGTATATGTGAGAATAGCCGCTTGTAGTCCCTTCGGTTTATGACTGTTAGGGCTGATCCTGTGTCCAATTCCATTTTCACTTGGACTCCTGCTATCTTGAGCATGACCCAGATAGTTTGGTGATCCTCCGTTTTGATCACATTATGTAGTTTCAGACAACCCAGCTCCTTGCTTCCGGAGTGTGTATCACTTTTCTGTTCGTCTGAACTACTCTCCGTCACCTTATGTACCTTCTTGTACTTCTCCTGTGGAGATTTCTTGCTGCTGGTTTTCTTTCCCGACCTGCAGACTCTTGCTATGTGTCCTACTTTTCCACACTGTCTGCACACTTTGTCCTTGAACCAGCAATCCTTATGTTTGTGTGTTGGTCTGCCGCAGCGATAGCACTTCACTGTTCCGTATGACATTTCATTTGTGCCATATTCTTGCGGTCTCCGTTGTATCTCTGCCGCGCCCCGTGCTGCTGCTTCATGTGATACTGCAATGCTGAAAGCCTTGTCCAGCATAAGATCCTTTTCTGATAGAAGCCGTTTCTGGGTTCCTTCACTTTGAAGCCCACACACAAACTTGTCCCTTAAAGTATCTGCTAGTCCCGTTCCAAACTGGCAGTGTTTCGATAGCATGGGCATTTCCGTTAAATACTCAGCATTACTTTCATCTTTATGCTGGTTCCTTTTGTGAAACTTAAATCTTTCTGCTATCAGCAGCGTTGTGGGGTTTAAGTGGTCCTGTAGGATTAACACTATGCTTTCAAAATCCTTTTCTACTGGCTTCTCTGGGGTTACTAGGTTTTGTAGTAAGCCATACGTTTTTGCACCCATTGAGTTCAGCAATACCAGTGCTTTCTTGTCATCTGGCACTTCATTCGCCTTGCAGTATACTTCTATGCGTTCGACATATGTCATCCAATCTTCGACTTCATTGTCGAACGCTGTGATACTGCCACTCTTTGGCATTTTTGGGTGTGGTTAGACTGGCTTAAAATGGCGTCTCCCGCGCTTCTGCCAACGCTGCTCTCGGCGGTCCTCGTGGCAAATAATGATGCCCTGTGGGTTTCGTGCGCTGCTCCTGCGCTGCTGCCAATGCCGCTCTCTGCGGTCCTCGTGGCAATGGCAGCGCCTCGCATTTTCCTGCGTGCCTCTCTCCCCCGTTGACGCTGCTCGTCCCTTGAACACCGGCTGCGCTCTGCTCGCTCTCGTCTCTCTCCCCGTTGACGCCGCTCAGTCCTGAACACCGGCTGTGCCCTGTGCGCTCTGCCCTCTCTCTCTCCCCCGTCGATGCTGCTCAGCCTTTTTCTGTGCCGCTCGGTCGGCTCTAGCCGCCGCTGTCCGGGAAGTGTCTGCGCAGAACCTGTTGCCAGCCCGTTTCGCTGGACCACCGTGACTGGAAAGCCAAGCCTGGCTCTCGACAGCCTCCCCTGCGATGCTCAAATCTCCGCTGGTTGACTGGGCGGTTGCCCGTGGTCGATGCCCGTGCTTCTGGACTCGACCTCCTACCACTGTTCTCCAGGAGCGAATCCCTGGGAGGTGATGCAGAGTTACAGGTGGGTTCGAATCTGCATCATCGCCAATGTTATACCCGTGTATCTTAATGTTGTGTCCTTCAATAATCAGACAACAGACTGCAGGGAACGATCAACAGGTGTTTACTGAATGAGGGTTCAAACTGCAACTGACTGTACAGATCACTACTCAGGGTTTATATACAGGTGTGGTCACTGCTGGTTCTACAGGATACAGGAGCTGTAAAAAGTAGTTCTCCCCCTTAAAGGTACATACATTACACCATCCAGGACAAAGCAGCTCACTTAATTGGCGCTCCATCCACCATCTTAACAGTTTACTGCCTTCACCATTGGTGCACCGTGGCTGCAGTGTGTACCATCTACAAGATGCACTGCAGCATCACACCAAGGCTTCTTTGACAGCACCTCCCAAACCCACGACCTCTACCACCTCGAAGGACAAGAGCAGCAGGCACATGGGAACACCACCACTTCCAAGTTCCCCTTCAAGTCAAACACCATCCTGACTTGGAAATACATTGCATTTCCTTCATCATCGCTGGGTCAAAATCCTGGTACTCCCTCCCTAACAGCACTGTAGGAGTACCTTCACCACACGAACTGCAGCGGTTCAAGAAGGTGGCTGATCATCATCACCACCTTCTCAAGGGCAGTTAGGGATGGGCAATAAATTCTGGCCTTGCCAGCAATGCCCACACCCCAGGAATGAAAAAAAACCTTGTGCATTCTATAATGTTTACATTCTGCATTTAATTGTTGATTTATTATTTTTGATCTGAGCTATATTAACCAATTTGTATATACAAAGACCAGGCATACATCAGAAGGATCCAAGGGATGGATGGAAGGAATCATTGGAAGAACAAAGGTCCTACTGAGGTGATTTCTCATTGGACTGATCTTTTGTCCACCTATTTGGTGTCTAGTCCCTGTTCAGGTGAACACCCCCTCCCACATTAGTTACACCATGGGGGATATAGGGGCAAAGTGTGTTGGGGGCCTTATTTCACAAATCATACCAGCAACACAGGTTAATAAAGTCATAAAACATGCAATGCTCTGGGGTAAATTCATAGAATAGAATTGAAAAGCAGAAATGTTACGTCAATCGTATAGTACCACTGTCGGAGGTGGCAAGTTTCGGAAGAGACGTTAAACCGAGGCCCCGTCTGCTCTCTCAGGTGGACGTAAAAGATCCCATGGGCACTATTTCAAAGAAGATTATCTGCTCATTATCTAGACAGAGTAGATAGAGAGAAACTGTTCCCATTGGCGGAAGGGTCGAGAACAAGTGGACACAGATTTAAGGTAATGTAGGGAGGCATCTTTTACCTGGTTTACGGTAATTTACCTTCCTTCACCTGGTTTACGGTAATTTACCTGGTCAAGCAGCTTTTTGCTGCTGCACTCTGACCAATCCCAAACAGCGGTTACAAATCGCTAAACCCACCCTTCCAGTTCTGACTGGAGGAACTTATAATTAATGATATATTAAAAATGGACAAATGATCTGGATGTAAGAAAGTCAAACTTTATTAACTAAAGAAAACAACACCACACGATCAAAGCAATAAAGAAACTACACCACACGATCAATGTAAAATTGCTTAACAGGGGAAGGCAGACGGCAAAAACGAGGGATAAATGGCTACAATGTAAGTCTTACAATCTTAGCAATTTCCCTTAAATTACCAGCCCTCCAACTCCTTACTAGATTGCCTTGCTGAGGAGTCAGAAACCTGCTGACCTGTGGTCCAAAGAGAGAGAAGAGCTCACCTGCAGGTCCAAGGAAAATAAGAGAGAGATATGCTTCTGAGAAGCTATCTTTATATCCTGGGAGCTCCTGCTGTCTTGGCGCTGAAAAGGTCTGTGTGCAAATTCGCGCCGAAAAGTTCAAATACACAAGAGAAAGGCCATGAACTTCCTCCATTCATACATGAGACATCACGTAGTAGAGTCAATTTCAGTGAATGGATGTGTGTAATCAACCCAATTGTGCATGCTGTCCAATGATTGGCTGATTGAAACGAGCTATTTCCCAGTGGCCAAACTGCTCCCATTGTCTGGAATGGGTGATTCAAACCCATTCAGTTTAAACTGTTCCCTTCCTCAGTTTGAGTGTCCTTTTCAAAAGTCTGGGCTGAGCCTTCGAACCATCTCCATTCACCCTGATGGGGTTTGAATGGGGCTATTTTACTATGTAAACAGAAACCCATTCATTGTGGTCACTCGAAACCGCAGCCTCAAGTGGTTTAATCCCTTATGTCAACAAGGTAGCAGTTTCCTGTAAACAAACATCGATTGTCTCTGAAGGGAAGGGAAACTCCCTTTTTTTGATTGACAGAATTTGACTGCCATTGCCTCCCCTTGTCTGTGAATGGCTTTGAATGGAGTTGATTTACTGTGTAAACAGCTTGGGAGGCTATAGTAAACAAAGCCATTTCCTGTGGACAGCTTTAAGTGGTTTGATCAGTTTCTGTAAACACATCGATTGTATTGGCAGGGTGGGGGAACTCCCCCCTATGCCCACCCCCTGACCGGACCCGCCCATGCTACAGGGTGACTGACAGCCCGGCTCCATTCAAATGCTAACAGAAACCCCCCTTTGATTGGCAGGTCTTTCTCACAGACACACTTACAAGCTGCTATTGTCTCCTGCCATGTGGTCCGACAGCCATTTTAAGCCCTGGAATATTAAAACAGTCCAAAACTCCATCTTTTAATAAAATGATTTTCCTCTCAAAGTGTGCGATTTTCACAGTTCTTTGATTCCAGTGTCCAAGTGCCGCTCTGCCTACGAGCTTTTCAATGCAGCCTTTTTGCAGTTCTGGGTATGTTTTAAAGCATTGTCCAACCCAGAGACAATTTAAATCATACAATTCCTCGTATTAATGTTTCCCGATCTTCGGGGCTGAGGGGATTTTTGCGAACCCCTACAGTAATTGGCAGAAGATCCAAAGGCGACATGAGGAAAAAAGTTTTTAGGCAGCGTATGGTTATGATCTGGAATGCACTGCCTGAGAGTGTGGTGGAGGCAGATTCAATCGTGGCTTTCAAAAGGGAACTGGATAAGTAGCTGTAGGAAAATAAATTTGCAGGGCTTGGGTCATGTCTCTCTAAGCTGAGTGAATTTTTTGAGGAGGTAACAAGGTGGGTCGATGAGGGTAGTGCATTTGATGTAGTCTTTCTGGATGTTAGCAAGGGTTTTGATAACGTCCCACATGGCAGACTGGTCATGAAAGTAAAAGCCCATGGGATCCGCGGCAAAGTGACAAGTTAGACCTAAAATTGGCTCAGAGGCAGGAAACAAAGGGTAATGGTCGAAGGGTGTTTTTATGACTGGAAGGCTGTGTCCAGTGGGGATCCGCAGGGCTCAGCACTGGGTCCTTTGCTTTTTGTGGTATATATCAATGATTTGGGCTTGAATGTAGGAAGTATGATTAATAAGTTTGCGGATGATACCAAAACTGGCCGTGAGGTTGAAAATGAAGAAGAAAGCTGTAGACTGCAGGAAGATATCAATGGACTGGTCGGTGGGCAGAACAGTGGCAAATGGAATTCAATCCAGAGAAGTGTGAGGTAATGCATTTGGGAGGGCTAACACGGCAAGGGAATACACACTAAATGGTAGGACACTGAGAAGTGCAGGGGATCAGAGGGACCTTGGAGTGCATGTCCACAGATCCCTGAAGGTAGCACGACAGGTAGATAAGATATACATAGAAGATAGGAGCAGGAGTAGGCCATTCGGCCCTTCGTGCCTGCTCCGCCATTCGATGAGATCATGGCTGATCCTTTAATTCAGTATCCCGTCCCCGCCTTCTCTCCGTAACCCTTAACCCCTTTTGCCCGTAGAAATATATCTAATTCCCTCTTAAATATATTTAATGAGCTGGCGTACACTGCCCTCTGTGGCAATGAGTTCCACAGGTTCACCACTCTCTGAGTGAAGAAATTCCCCCTCATCTCTGTCCTAAATGGTTTAGCCCTTATCCTTAAATTATGTCCTCTAGTTCTGTTCTCACCCGCCAAGGGAAACATTCCTTCTGCATCCAGTCTGTCTAGACCTGTCAGAATTTTATACACTTCTATGAGGTCCCCTCTCAATCTTCTAAACTCCAGTGTGTACATCCCTAAACTACATAGTCTCTCCTCATAGGTCATTCCTGCCATTCCTGGTATCAGCCTGGTGAATCGCCGCTGCACCCCCTCCATGGCAAGAACATCCTTCCTCAGATGAGGCGACCAAAACTGTACACAGTACTCGAGGTGTGGTCTCACCAGTGCCCTGTACAGCTGCAGCAAGGTATCCCTGTTCCTGTATTCTAACCCTTTTGCTATGAAGGCCAGCATACCGTTTGCCTTCTTGACCGCCTGTTGCACCTGCATGCTCGCCTTCAGTGACTGGTGTACAAGAACACCCAGGTCTCTCTGTACTTCCCCCTCTCCCAATCTATTGCCATTTAAATAATAATTTGCCCTCCCGTTCCTGCACCCAAGGTGGATAACTTCGCACTTGTCCACATTATAGTGCATCTGCCATTTATCCGCCCAATCGCCCAGTCTGTCCAAATCGCTCTGGAGCTTCCTGGTCTCTTCCTCTGAGCCCACCCCCCCTCCTAGTTTAGTGTCGTCTGCAAATTTGGAAATGCTGCATCCGACTCCCTGATCCAGGTCATTAATGTAAATTGTGAACAGCTGGGGGCCCAGGACAGATCCCTGTGGTACCCCACTTGTTACTGCCTGCCATTCAGAAAATGAGCCGTTTATTCCAACTCTCTGTTTTCTATCTGACAGCCAGTTCCCTATCCACGCCAAAACTTTCCCCTTTATCCCATGAGCCTCAATTTTCCATGCTAATCTTTTATGTGGGACCTTATCGAAGGCCTTTTGGAAGTCCAGGTACACCACATCTACTGGCTCTCCCCCATCTATTCTACCAGTTACTCCCTCAAAAAATTCCAATAGATTAGTCAAGCACGATTTACCCTTTGTAAATCCATGTTGACTCTGTCCTATCCTGTCCCCATTTGCTAAGTGCTCCGCTATTTCATCCTTAATGATGGACTCCAGCATTTTGCCCACAACTGATGTAAGGCTTACAGGTCTGTAATTACCTGCTTTTTCCCTACCCCCCTTTTTGAATAGTGGGGTAACGTTAGCTACCCTCCAATCCATCGGTACTGTTCCCGAGTCTAATGAATTCTGAAAAATCATCCTTAGTGCATCCGCTATCTCTAGGGCCACCTCCTTCAGTACCCTAGGATGCATGTTATCAGGCCCTGGGGATTTGTCCACCTTCAATCCCTTTAGCTTCCTTAACACCATATCCTTAGAGATATTGATTTGCGTCAGTTCCTCCTTTGCCAATGTCCCTATTTTTCCCGATATCCCAGGGAGGTTTTTTGTGTCTTCCTTCGTAAAGACTGACCCAAAGTATGCATTTAGTTGATCTGCCATTTCCTTATTTCCCATTATATATTCCCCCGTATCTGACTGCAATGGACCAACTTTGGTTTTCACCAGTCTTTTCCTTTTGATATACTTATAAAAGCTTTTGGAGTTAGTTTTTATATTTTCCGCCAGCTTGTTTTCGTAAGCTATTTTGCCCCTCTTGATTATGCCCTTTGCCCTCCTTTGCTCTATCTTAAACTGTTCCCAATCTTCCGCTCTGGCGCTTTTTTTGGCTATTTTATACGCCCTATCTTTGGATTTTATGCTGTCTCTAATTTCCCCTGTTATCCACGGTTGAGTCACCTTTTTAGATTTCCTTTTATGCCAGATTGGTATAAACAATTTTTGCAATTTTGTCATTCTATCTTTAAATGTTTGCCATTGTTTATCTACCTCCAGTCCTCCCAGGAACGTTGTCCACTCAGACCTACTCAGTTCCCGTCTCATGGCATCATAATTCCCCTTGTTTAAATTCAGGACCTTAGTCTCTGAGTCAATTTCTTCGCTCTCCATTTCGAGTGAGAAATCGATCATGTTATGATCGCTCTGACCCAAGGGTCCCCGTACAACAAGATTACTGATTAGTCCCTTCTCATTGCACAGTACCCAGTCCAATATAGCCTGTTCCCGAGTTGGTTCCTCGACATATTGATCCAGATAACCATCCCTCAAACACTCAAGGAATTCCTCCTCCTCATTATTTTTACTGATTATGCTAGTCCAATCTATATGTAAGTTAAAGTCACCTATGATGACAGCTGTGCTCTTATTGCACGCTTCTCTAATTTCCCTCGTGATGCCCTCCCTAACCTCTATTTTACTATTTGGAGGCCTATATACCACTCCTATTAATGTTTTTCGCCCCTCGCTATTTCTTAGCTCCACCCATATAGATTCTGTATTAACTGAGTTAATATCCTTCCTTTCAATTGCATTTATCCCCTCTTTTACTAGCAATGCTACCCCTCCTCCCTTTCTTTTTTGTCGATCCTTCCTAAATACTGAATACCCCTGTATGTTAAGCTCCCAGCCCTGCTCACCCTGCAACCATGTTTCCGTAATCCCAATTAGATCATAATTATTAACCTCTATTTCCACAGCTAATTCATCTACCTTGTTCCTGATGCTTCTCGCATTAAGGTATAAAACCCTCAGGCTTTTTTTATGCTCACATTTTTTATGAATTAGTTTGGCCCTTTGTTTTTTGTTCCTCACCCTTTTATCATTTATTTCTGTCTGCCTTTCACTTTCCTCTATTTCACTACATAGGTTTCTAGCCCCCTGCCATACTAGTTTAAATGGTTAAGGTGGTTAAGAAGGTATACAGGATACTTGCCATTATGAGCTGAGGAATAGAATATAAGAGCAGGGAGGTTATGCTTGAACTGTATAAAACATTAGTTCGGCCACAGCTAGAGTACTGCATGCAGTTCTAGTCACCACATTATAGGAAGGATGTGATTGCACTAGAGGAGGTGCAGAGGAGATTTACAAGGATGTTGCCTGGGCTGGGGAATTTTAGCTATGAGGAAAGATTGGATAGGCTGGGTTTGTTTTCTTTGGAACAGAGGAGGCTGAGGGGAGACATAATTGAGGTGTATAAAATTATGAGGGGCCTAGATAGAGTGGATAGGAAGGCCCTATTTCCCTTAGCAGAGGGGTCAATAACCAGGGGGCACAGATTTAAAGTAATTGATCGGAGGTTTGAGGGGATTTGAGGAGACATTTTTTCATGGGGGTCTGCAATTCACTGCCTGAAAGGGTGGTAGAGGCAGAGACCCTCATCACATTTAAAAAGTACTTGGATAGACACTTGAAATGCCATAACCGACAAGGCTACGGACTAAGTTCTGGAAAATGGGATTAGCGTGGATTGCTTTTTTCCGGCCGGCACTGACAAGATGGGCCAAATGGCCTCCTTCTGTGCTGTAACCATTCTATGATTGTATGATTAGATTGCTGTTTGTGGGAGCTTGCTGTGCACAAATTGGCTGCCGCCTTTCCTACATTACAACAGTGACTACACTTCAAAAATAATTCATTGGCTGTAAAGTGCGTTGGCACATCCAGTGGCCATGAAAGGCGCTACAGAAATGCAAGCCTTTCTTTTTCTTTGCTTGGTTAGACCACAGTAGGAGTATGGTGCAGAGTTCTGTTCTCGATTACAAAAAGGATATAGAGGCACTGGAGAAAGTGCAAAAGATTTACAAGGATAACAGATCTCAGGAGAAAAGGCCCCAGAGGCTCAGGTAGGCGTACCAATCCCCAATCTCAGGGAAGGAGAGAGGTAAAAAGTATTCGAGGTGTGACGTCACCACAAAACAGGTAGGTGATTGGTTGGAGTATTTCTCTCTCTTTTAAAACTTTAAGTCTGTGGTTTATAGTTTTTAAGGTCTCTGTGGTGTAGCGGGGACAGTTTGTAAACCAGGGCCCTTAAATATATCATTTAACTGTAGTGAAATTGGTTGGATTCATTTAATTTTAATTAATTAGTTAAAGGATAAGTCATGGCAGGACAGCCCAGCCCCGTAGTGTGCTCCTCCTGCTCTATGTGGGAAATCAGGGACGCTTCCTGCGTCCCTGACGACCATGTGTGCGGGAAGTGTGTCCAGCTGCAGCTACTGACAGACCGCATTGCGGCACTGGAGCTGCGGATGGATTCATTTTGGAGCATTCGCGATGCTGAGGACGTCGTGAATATCACATATAGCGAGTTGGTCACACCGCAGGTAAAGGGTGTACAGGCAGGAAGGGAATGGGTGACCAGCAGGCAGAGTAAGAGGCGCAGGCAGGTAGTGCAGGAATCCCCTGCGGCCATCCCCCTCTCCAACAGATATACCACTTTAAATACTGTTGGGGGGGATGACTCATCAGGGGAAGGCAGCAGCAGCCAACTTCCTGGCACCATGGGTGGCTCTGCTGCACAGGCTGGGAGGAAAAAGAGTGGAAGAGCTATAGTGATAGGGGACTCAATTGTAAGGGGAATAGATAGGCGTTTTTGCGTCCGCAATCGAGACTCCAGGATGGTGTGTTGCCTCCCTGGTGCAAGGGTCAAGGATGTCTCGGAGCGGCTGCAGAACATTTTGGAGGGGGAGGACGAACAGCCAGTTGTCGTGGTGCACATAGGCACCAACGATAGAGGTAAAAAACGGGATGAGGTCCTAAAAGCAGAATATAGGGAGTTAGGAGGTAAATTAAAAAATAGGACCTCAAAGGTAGTAATCTCAGGATTGCTACCAGTGCCACATGCTAGTCAGAGTAGAAATAGGAGGATATTTCAAATGAATACATGGCTAGAGGAATGGTGCAAGGGGGAGGGATTCAAATTCCTTGGACATTGGAATCGGTTCTGGGAGAGGTGGGACCAGTACAAATGGGACGGTTTGCACCTGGGCAGGGCCGGGACCGATGTCCTAGGGGCAGTGTTTGCTAGTGCTGTTGGGGAGGGTTTAAACTAAAGTGGCAGAGGGTTGGGAACCTGAGCAGGGAGACAGAGGAAAGGGAATACAAGGAAAAAAGCAAAAGACAGGAAGGAGAAAAACAAAATTAGAAGGCAAAGAACTCAACGGTTTAAATCAAACATGGTCACAGTAAATAATAATTCATGTAGGTCTGAGAGCGTTAAAAAAACAAGCCTGAAGGCTTTGTGTCTTAATGCAAGGAGCATTCGGAACAAGGTGGATGAATTAGCTGCGCAAATAGAGGTAAACGAATATGATTTGATTGGGATTACAGAAACATGGCTCCAGGATGGCCAAGGCTGGGAACTCAACATCCAGGGGTATTCAATATTTAGGAAGGATAGGCAAAAAAGAAAGGGAGGTGGGGTAGCATTGCTGGTTAAAGAGGGGATTAACACAATTGAAAGGAAGGATATTAACTCTGATGATGCGGAATCTGTATGGGTAGAACTGAGAAATATCAAGGGGCAGAAAACGTTAGTGGGAGTGGTATATAGACCTCCAAACAGTAATACGGAGGTTGGGGATGGCATTAAACGGGAAGTTAGAGACGCGTGCAATAAGGGCACAGCAGTCATCATGGGTGACTTTAATTTACATATAGATTGGGCTAACCAAATTAGTAAAAATACTGTGGAGGAGGAATTCCTAGAATGTTTACGGGATGGTTTTCTGGAACAATATGTCGAGCAACCAACCAGAGATCAGGCCATCTTAGACTGGGTATTATGTAATGAGAGAGGATTAATTAGCAATCTTGTTGTACGAGGCCCCTTGAGTCAGAGCGATCATAATATGATAGAATTCTTCATTAGGATGGAGAATGAAATAGTTGACTCGGCGACTAGGGTCCTGAATTTAAATAAAGGAAACTACGATGGTATAAGCTGCGAATTGGGTAGGATTGATTGGGGAATGTCACTCAAAGTGTTGACGGTGGATAGGCAATGGCAAACATTCAAAGACCGCATGGATGAACTACAGAAGTTGTTCATCCCAGTTTGTGATAAGAATAAAACTAAAAGGGTGACTCAACCGTGGCTAACAAGGGAAATTAGGGATAGCATAAGATCCAAGGAGAGGGCATATAAATTGGCCAGAAAAAGCAGTAAGCCTGAGGATTGGGAGCAGTTTAGGATTCAACAAAGGAGGACAAAGGGATTAATTAAGAAGGGGAAAATAGAATATGAAAGTAAGCTCGCAGGGAACATAAAAACTGACTGTAAGAGCTTTTATAGATATGTGAAGAGAAAAGGATTAGTGAAATCAAGTGTAGGTCCCTTGCAGTCAGAAGCAGGGGAAGTTATAATGGGGAACAAAGAAATGGCAGACCAATTAAATGCATATTTTGGTTCTGTCTTCACATAGGAGGACACAAATAACCTCCCAGAGATGTTGGAGAGCATAGGGTCTGATGAGAGGGAGGAACTGAAAGAAATCAGTATTTGTAGGGAAATGGTGTTGGGGAAATTGATGGGATTGAAGGCCGATAAATCCCCAGAGCCTGATAATCTGCATCCTAGGGTACTTAAGGAAGTGGCCCTAGAAATAGTAGATACATTGCTGATCATCTTCCAAAATTCGCTGGAATCTGGAACTGTACCCATGGATTGGAGGGTAGCTAATGTTACCCCACTATTCAAAAAGGGTGGTAGAGAGAAAGCGGGGAATTACAGACCGGTAAGCCTGACATCGGTAGTGGGGAAAATGCAGGAGTCCATTATAAAGGATGTAATTACTGAGCACTTGGAAAACAGTGACAGGATCGGACAAAGTCAACATGGATTTACAAAAGGTAAATCGTGCTTGACTAATCTACTGGAATTTTTTGAGGATGTAACTGGGAAAATAGATAAGGGAGAACCAGTAGATGTGGTGTATTTGGACTTTCAAAAGGCTTTCGATAAGGTCCCACATAAGAGATTAACGTGTAAAGTTAAGGCACATGGGATTGCGGGCAAGCTATTGACTTGGATAGAGAACTGGTTGGCGGACAGAAAGCAGAGAGTAGGAATTAACGGGTCTTTTTCCGAGTGGCAGGCAGTGACTAGTGGGGTACCGCAGGGATCGGTCCTTGGACCCCAGCTATTCACAATATACATTAATGATCTAGATAAGGGAACTAGATGTAATATCTCCAAGTTTGCAGACGACACAAAGCTGGGTGGGTGTGTGTGCTGCGAGGAGGATACCGAGAAACTCCAGGATGATTTGGACAGGTTGGGTGATTGGGCAGAAGCGTGGCAGATGCAATATAGCGTGGATAAATGTGAGGTTATCCACTTTGGTGTCAAAAACAGAAAGGCAGACTATTATCTGAATGGCAATAGATTGGGAGAAGGGGAAGTGCAACGAGACCTGGGTGTCCTTGTGCACCAGTCGCTGAAGGTAAGCATACAGGTGCAGCAGGCGGTGAAGAATGCAAATGGTATGTTGGCCTTCATAGCAAAAGGGTTTGAGTACAGGAGCAAGGATGTCCTGCTGCAGTTGTACAGGGCCTTGGTGAGACCACACCTTGAGTACTGTGTGCAGTTTTGGTCACCTTATCTGAGGAAGGATGTTCTTGCCATGGAAGGAGTTCAGTGAAGATTCACAAGGCTGATCCCTGGGATGGCAGGAATGACGTATGAGGAGAGATTGGGTCGATTGGGCTTATACTCGCTGGAGTTTAGAAGAATGAGAGGGGATCTCATCGAAACTTATAAAATTCTGACAGGTCTGGACAAACTAGATGCAGGTAGAATGTTCCCGATGGTCGGAGAGTCCAGAACCAGGGGTCATAATCTAAGGATAAGGGGTAAGCCATTTAGGACAGAGATGAGGAAGAATTTCTTCACCCAGAGAGTGGTGAACCTGTGGAATTCTCTACCACAGAAGGCGGTTGAGGCCAAGTCTTTAAATATATTCAAGAAGGAGTTAGATATATTTCTTAGAGCTAAAGGTATCAAGGGATATGGGGAGAAGGCAGGTACGGGGTACTGAGTTTGGATGATCAGCCATGATCTCATCGAATGGTGGAGCAGGCTCGAGGGGCCGAATGGCCTACTCCTGCTCCTATCTTCTATGTTTCTATGTTTCTATGACCAGTTACAACTATCGAGGAATTTTGCTGGAGCTCTTTCCTAGAGGTTTTATGAAGAGTTTCAATGGGGTCGACAGATGTTTCCACTTGTGGGGAAAGAACTAGGAGTTTGTGTAGTTTAGCTGTGACCTCTGCAAATAATTGCTGTTTATAAAATGCAATTTTGTTTTCAAGAATCGTTCAATGATTTTTTTTTGAAGGGGCACGGTTAAAGAAGAGTTCAAGAAGTAGAAATATGATTAATTCCTGAGTTAGGACATTCAACATTCCTACATTACAACAGCGACTACACTTCAAAACTACTTCATTGGCTGTAAGGTGCTTTGGGACATCCTGAGATCGTGAAAGGCGCTGTAGAATGATAGCTTCACTAGGCTGGTACCTCATTCTCCGGTATTCCTGGTGCTGCTCCTGGCTCACTCTTCTACACTTGCATTGAAGCAGGGTTATTTTCCTGGCTTGTTGGTGATCAAGCAGTGAGGGCCACCAGGTTACATATTGTGGTGGGATACAATTCTGCTGCTGCTGATGGTCCGCAGCACCTCATGATGTTTGGACTACTAGACCTGTCCTTAGTCTGTCTCCCTTAGCCTGGTGGTAGTGCCACACTACACGATGGAGAGTGGTGCAGCCATTATATATCAGCCTACATTAGACGGTCAAATCCTGCAGGGAGGCTCCAGGCCACAACTTCTGACACTAGAGCAGAGAAAGTGAGTGCAATGGGCCCGAGGGTCAGTTGCTAAGATGTTATTTGGAGCAGGAATGGAAGACTGACCCTTGGGAACCAGCGGAGACAGGCTGACAGACGGACCGTTTGCCTGCCTGCCTCTCTTCCGCGGCTATGTTCGCGCCCGGGTGGCGCTGCAGATGGGGCACGCGGTGTCCGCCGGCACGCTTGAGGCCTTCCGCGACCGGTGGGCGCCGCGGGGACTGGAGTGCATCATCACCCCGGCCAACGCAATTTTAACTTAATTTGTTCAGTTTTATTTTATTTGTTTAATGAAAAAGAGTGACAGGCTGACAGATACAGCGTATCAAGAATGCAAACTACCTCCCCGAGTAACCCGTGGGAACAGGAACCCGCCACACTGGGATTGGCTCCAATTCCTGCCGCACTCGGAGCCCGGCCATAAAGCGGCTTGGTGTGGGAGGAGATTATTATTCTACTTGCAGCAACCAAGATGGGCCATTGGACGGTTGGCTGCTCTCTCTGCCTCTTCGCTGGGCTCTCCTTACTCCGAGCCCAGCCACTGCTTCTCGGCGATGATGTTTGTCCGACAGACCCAGGCTGGAGATTTGAGTGCGGCCACCCAGACATTAGCAGCACCGACTGCATCAGCCAGGGTTGCTGCTTTGACCCGCGGGGCTCGAATGTCCATCCCTGCTTCTACAGTCTGAGGAACAGCCCAGGTAACAAAGCGCTCCTCGACCCGATTCTAGAGGGAATACTTGTGGGGATGGGGGAGGAATCCAACTTGTAGACCAGGACATGATCCACGGACTTGTTGCTGTCTCATTCTGTGTAATGGGGCAGGGTGGACATGTCTGTTGACCGAACTCCTCCCGTGGAGTCCTGAGTGTAGCTGCTTCCCCTTGGTGTATGGTATTGTAATTAACTAAATAGAACATCAAGGTGTATGGCTGTTCCTCCCGCCATCATATTGAAGGCAGGTGTCAATAGTTGAGGTTCGGGGTATTGGAAGGAATTAGCTCGGTTTGTGAATACTTGCTGGAATGAGGAAATGGTGTCCAGTTTGATTCAGTTGAAGTCAAGTAACCTGCTGCTGAAATTGTATAATGAGTGACCCTATTGCTCTGCGAAGGTGTTGATTCTGTCGATCAGGTGGTTATTGGGCATTATTAATGGTACATGTCTGGTCTACAATGGCAGTAAATCTCAAACCTGTGCTTCATCTAATGGTGGTAGGGTGGAGCAAGTTTGGCCTTGACGGTTGATCCACCTGGTGAAGGAACATTGGTGGTAAAATTGGCCTTTCAGTAGAATTGGTAATGTGTTGAGTCTGCAGGATCTCTTCTACAGGTTGGTTGGTCAAGCTGTTACTGGATTAGTAGTTGTTGAGAACATGGAATCTTCTGTAGGCTACAATTTATATTTATGAATTCTCTCATTGAATAGCCAGTCACACCCACAGTAGTGGAAAGGTAACTGCTGTTGCAAGGAAGGTTTTTTGATGGTAAATATCTGCCACACCTGATGCATGTGTTTGGGTTGTTGCTTATAAATATTGGTGGCCTGCAGTAGACCTTTGGACTCCAATGTTTTGATTTCCATGTGGTTTGGAGTTTGCTGCTGATTGGTACAAAGTAGCTCCCACCTTATGATGTTCTCTTGAATGGTGGTAGCAAAAAAAAATCACTATCCAGTCCAGAGCTTCCAATGCAATAGCATGGATATCTTGTAGGCTGCCTGAGAATTTCATCTGAGGGCAATGCTCAATGTTGTGATCCAGGGTCTAATTAGGAGCTCCACAGTCGCATGATGGGCATGCTTTAATCTTCCACCTATGCAGATGGTGGCAGCATCTACCATGACTGGTTCTGAGGCAGTTGATTGTCCTAGTTTGATCCTTCAGGCTGTACTATGAAGTCCTCTATGGAATCCATTTGGAATGTTGCATTTCACCATCTGTCAAGACTGAAGGGTTTTGGCAAGTGTCCAAAATTGCTTTCTAGATTTGAGATGGGTTGGCCTAGATCGGCATGTCTCTTCTGGTGTAGCGGTAGTTGCATCTGAGACTGCATATTCACAGCGTAAGTGTGGTGACCAATTACCTGATTGTCATTAAAAAAAACATCTGGTTCACTAATTTCCTTTTTTGGGGAAGGAAATCTGCTGTCTTTGCCTGGACTGGCCTATGAGTCCAGACCCACAGCAATGTGGTTGACTCTTAGCAGCTCTCTGAAATGGCCCAGCAAGCCACTGAGTTGTACCAAACCACTGACTGTCACTGGGAACCTTCCCCCACATGGAAGGCAGCTCACCACCACCTTTTTATGGGGCAATAAATCCCAGCCTTGCCAGTGACCCCCACATCCTGTGAATTAATAATAAAACAATAACTCAATCTGAAATCACTGCTAGCCATGGGTCAAGTGATATGCAGTTGGGATATAGATCAGTCATGATCTCATTGAATGGTGGCACCGGCCTGAGGGGCAGACTGGCCGAGACCTGTTCCCAGCTAATATAAATGCATCCTTGCTCACTCCACTGTCAAACTAAATGGTTGTGCTTCTACTTGGATTCTAGTCCTGTTCCTGCTGTGAGCTGGTCTGTGGCTTTTGAGACTCTGTCCCTCAAGTCTCTGGTCTGAGACCTCTGATTTCTCCACGAATGAGCAGTGGAATTGAATTGTAATTCTCTTGCAGTGTGCACAGCGGATGGTCAGTTCATCATAGTGATCTCCAAGACCCTGACCCTTCCTGCCCTCAACCTGTCATCTCTGTATGTGAAAGATGGACAAGAAGCAGAGTGCAGGCCTAAACTAACCACTGCCCAGCTTGCGACCTTCCGCTTCCCGATTACCTCTTGTGGCTCGACCAAGCGGGTGAGTATTAATGGGCCGAGCATTCTCCACCTGAATGAACCAGCTCCCTATTAACCAGTGTCCTCATTGCAGGAGGAGAATGGAACCTTGGTGTATGAAACGGATGTGTTGGGTAAGAGGATGATTCTGACTGGGAAACTGGGCTCAATAACCCGAGACAGCACCTTCAGGTAGGAGGATGGTGGGGAGATGTTGGGGTTGGAGGGATGTGTTGCTGGATGAAGCTCCACCTGCTATTGTCTCTCTGCAGCCTGCATGTCCAGTGCAAGTACAAGGGGAGGAAAGAGACTGGCTTACAAATCAATGCCACGGTTTACACGGCTCCTCCACCACCTCCAGCTTCTGATGATGGGATTCTGAAACTGGAACTGAGAATTGCAAAAGGTACAACGGCCCTGGGTAATGGTGACAGAAGCACTGGGAATGTGTCGATGCAGGGAGTTACTGATTCTTCTGTCTGCCTTTCAGGTGGTAACTACAGATCCTGGTATGTGGATAGTGACTACCCCATTCAGAGTATCCTTCAGGACCCGGTGTTTGTGGAGGTTCGTGTCCAGGACCGCACGGACCCAATGATTGTCCTGAGGTTGCATGACTGCTGGGCGACTCCTGTCCCAGCCCCAAACTTCGAGGTGCAATGGAGTTTACTGGTGGATGGGTAAGGAAAAGTTGAATGGAAGGGCTAATGGTTATAGAAAATGATGATGGGCAGGGAAAGATCAACTGTTCAATCAAGCCTGCCCCACACTGACACTAGCATTGTGACTAGACCGTTCCTACTCATCTGAATAACCACGCAATCTCCTGGGAGAGACAGAAAACCCAGGACCAGGACCAATGAGGAGAGGGAGGTGGGTGGGGGGAATACTGATTCCTCTGATTGCATCAGGTGATTGCATCCAGTCCTGGAGATCACATGGGCCACACTCTGCCAAATGTTAATTGTGAAGACACTTGCCTTCTATGTGATCGGAGCTCTGCTTCTGGCCAAGGACCAGTCCAGCTCTCCCCTGGTAGGTAGGCAGCAAATTGGAACCAACCCTTTGTCTGTGTTCTAGTCACTTGCTACTGTCTAGCCGGGGGGGGGGGTAGGAAGTAGAACCACCCAACATTAGTCTATTCCTACTCTTGCCCAAACACCTCCCCATGTCCTCGTATGTCAAACTAATAATCTCAGCAAGGATGCTATACAGCCCTTTATAGATCTCCATCAGGCCACCTCTAATTCTATGCTGGTCAAGGATAAATAGACACCGCTCAATGTGTCTGAGTAGCTAAGGTGCTTGTAGCTAGGATTCATTCTTGTAGTTCCTCAGTACCTTCTCCCATGGAAGCAGAGGGTAGTGGTTGATGTGTTTTTTTGTGACTGGAAGGCTGGTTCCAGTGGAGTTCTGCAGGGCTCAATACTAGGTCCCTTGCTTTGTGTGGTGTATATATCAACAATCTTGACTTGAATATAGGGGGGTATGATTAACAAGTTTACAGATGGTACTAAAATCTGCTGTGTGGTTGATACTGAAGGAAGCTGTAAACTGCAGGAAGATATCAATAAATTGGTCAAGTGGGCAGAATAGTGGCAAATGGAATACAACCTGGAGATGTGAGGTAATGCATTTGGGGAGGGCAACAAGGAAAGGGAATACACATTAAATGGTAGGACACGAGTAGTGTAGAGGAACAAAGGAACCTTGGCGTGCATGTCCACAGATCCCTGAAGGTAGCAGGCCAAGTAGATAAGGTGATTAAGAAAGCATATGTAATGCTTGCCTTTATTAGCTGTGGGATAGAAAACAAGAGCAGGGGGGTTATGCTTCAACTGCATGAAACACTAGTTAGGCCTCAGCTGGAGTACTGTGTGCAGTTCTGGTCACCACATTACAGGAAAGATGTGATTGCACTAGAGGGTACAGAAGAGATTTACAAGGATGTTGCTGGGAGTAGAGAATCTTAGCTATGAGGAAAGACTGGATAGGCTGGGTTTGTTTTCCTTGGAACATAGGAGGCTGAGGAGACCTTATTGAGGTGGGTAAAATTGGGGGGCCTAGATCAAGTGGATAGAAAGGTCCTATTTCCCTTGGCAGAGGGCTCAAGAACCAGGGGGCACAGATTTAAAGTAATTGGTGGAAGGTTTAGAAGTGGGTCATGTGATTAGGCTGGATAGCTTTGTTGGCCGGTGTGGACGCTGTAGTGTATGTACTTTGCAGAAGGACCTATATTCTGCAGCCCCTGTATACTGCAGTACCAGTAGTGACCACCCCTGTATATAAGCCTGTGTAGTAACATTTGCATAGTAGTTCCAGGTTGCCTCCATTCAGTAAAGACCTGTTATAACCAACTCCTGCAGTCCGTGTCTCAATTATACACGGACATAATAGACGCGATGGGCCAAAATGGCCTCCTTCCGTGCTGTAACTTTCTATGATTCTATGAGGGGACCAAAACTAGGTGTAGTACAATTGATGCAGTCTATCCAATGACATGCATAGTGACTGAATGTTGTCCTTTGATTTGTATTGAATAGTTCTATGAATACAATCCAATACCCTGTTGGCTTTAGCTAAGTTTCTCTACATGGGTCAAGAGAAAATGTTCAGGATCATTCAGTATTGTTCCACTAATGCAGCAGTTACTATTGCACTAACAAAGCTGAACGTGACCCTAGCTTTAGGAGTAATGGGGTGAACTAATTGGTACATTGTAGATGGCTACTTTCTCATCGAAGGAATGGCTTGCACTCTAACCCTTGCAACCAATGAATGAAAATCCCTTTTTTTTTTATTGGATCAGTTTATTTTCCTGCTCCCACTGACTGACCCTCCTGTTGCAGGTGCCCCTATGAGGGTGATGACTACCAGACCCTCCTACACCCAGTGGATGTGTTTTCTGGCCTGCAGTTCCCAACCCATCACAAGCGGTTTGAAGTGAAGACTTTTGTTTTCCTGGATGGAGATTCTGCCCAGCCCCTCACTGGACAGGTAACCAAACAGGAGTCTGAGCCAATGAAATCCTTTACTGGCTCCTTGTATAATAGCCTGGTTCATCTGTCTGCATGAAGCTCGCTGTAAACTCCTTTCCGTTCTAGGTTTACTTGCACTGCAGTGCTGAGGTGTGCTCCCCCTCTGCTCAGGATGACTGTACATCCAAATGTGGCCGAAGTGAGTCTTTGATTTAATCTCTTGCTGATTTTGTTCTGATGCAGAATTAGTTTCTAGTCAAAGCAAAAATAATTTGCTGGTGTTACAGTAATATCTGGCCAGTTCCCAGTTCCCTACAACGAGAGGTTTATCACTCTCTCCCTTCCCATTGAGAGCAGGTTTGTTCATATTGGAAGGACCCTTATCTATAAATGGGAGCCAGAACTCTTAACCAGAATCTCCAGGGCCTGACTGCAATCGTCAGAACATAAGAAATAGGAGCAGGAGTTGGCCGTTTGGCCCCTCGAGCCTGCTCCGCCATTCAATAAGATCATATCTGATGACCTCAACGCCCCTTTCCTGCCTGCTCCCCATAACCTTTGACTTCTCTGCAGCTCAAATATGTATATCTCTGCCTTGGATATCTTCAATGACTCTGCCTCCACAGCTCTGGGGTAGAGAATTCCAAAGTTTCACGACCCCCTGAGAAGAACTTCCTCCTCATCTTTTCAAATAGGCGACCCCTTATCCTGAAACTGTGCCTCCCCCCAGTTCTAGATTCCACCCTGAAGGAAACATCCTCCCTGCATCTACACTTGAGCCTCCTCAGAATCTTATGTTTCATCTAAATTCCAATGAGTATAGGCTCAACCCTGCTTCATAAGACAACCCCTTCATCTCAGGAATTAATCTAGTGAACGTTCTCTGGACTGCCTCCAATGCAAATATATCCCCCCTTTTTTAAATAAGGAAACCAAAACTACGCAGTACTCCAGGTGTGGTGTCACCAGTGCCCTGTACAGTTGTAGCAAGCCCTCCCCACTTTTATACTCCCATCACCCCTTGCAATAAAGGCCAACATTCATTTGCCTTTCTAATTACTTGCTGTACCTGCATGCTAACTTTTTGTGTTTGATGTACAAGGACTCCCAGATCCATCTGTACTGCAGCATTAGACAGTCTCTATATTTATATATATTTTTTTAAATTTGCTTTAAAATTTCCAACCAGTGGATAACCTCAGTTTCCCACATTATACTCCAGCTGCCAAATTTTTGCCCACTCACCCTATCCATATCCCTCTGCAGACATTTTATGTCCTCACAATTTGCTTTCCCACTTATCTTTATCATTAGCAAATTTGGCTACATTACACTCCCTTCATCCAAGTCATTAAAATAGATTGTAAATAGTTAAGGCCCCAGCACTGATCTCTGGCACCCCACTAGTTAGTTTGCCAACTGGAAAATGACCCATTTATCCTGACTTTGTTTTCTGTTAGTTAGCCAATCTTCTATCCATGCTAATATATTACCCCCAACCCATTGAGCTCTTATCTTGTGCAGTAATCTTTTATGTGACACCTTATCAAAGACCTTTTTTGGAAATCCAAATACACTACATCTACTGGTTCCCCTTTATCCACCCAGCTTGTTACATCCTCCAAGAACTGTAGTAAATTTGTCAAACATGATTTCCCTTTCATACAATTAAGCAGAGTCAACATGGCTTTATGATCTAAATGTCCTGCTATTACTTCCTTAATAATGGATTCCAGCATTTACCCAATGACCGGCTAACTGGCCTATAGTTTCCTGCTTTTTGCCTCCCTCCTTTCTTCATTTGTTACATTTGCAGTTCTCCGACTGCTCCAGAATCCAGGGAATTTTGGTAGATTACAGCCAACACATCTGCTATCTCTGCAGCCACTTCTTTTAGACCCTAGGATGCAGGCCATCAGGTCCAGGGGACTTGTCAGCCTTTAGTCCCATTAGTTTGCCTAGTACTTTATATCTCTAGTGATAGTCATTGTTAAGTTCTTCCCTCACAAAAGCCCCTTGATTGATTATCAATTATTATTGGGATGCTTTTGTTGTCTTCTACTGTGGAAACTGATATGAAATATTTGCTCAAAGTCTCTGCCATTTCCCTGTTTTCCATTATTAATTCCCCAGCTCCAACATTTACTTAGCTACTCTCTTCCCTTTATGTATCTGTAGAAGCTCTTGCTGTCTCTTTATATTTTTTGCTAGTTTACACATCATCTATTTAGTCATCCTTTGCTGGTTTCTAAGGCCTACCACTAATCTTCACAACATTGTATGCCTTTTCAATCAATTAGATGCCTTCCTTAGTTAGCCACAGATGGTTCATCCTTCTGTCTTTCTTTCTCACTGGAATAAACGGAGCGTTATGAAATGGCTGCCACTGCTTATCTACTGTCTTACCCTTTAATCTATTTTCCCAGTCTACTTTAGCCAACTCTATCTTCATACCTTTGTAATTGCCTTTATTTAAGTTTAGGACACTAGTTTCAGACCCAAATGTCTTGCCCTAAAACTTCTCATACTATGATCACTGTTCCCTAGGGGATCATTAATCCTGTCTCATACACATTACCAGATCTAAAATAGCCACCTCCCTAGTTGGTTCCACAACGTTTTGTTCTAAGAAACCATCCTGAATACAATCTATGAACTCTTCCTCAAGGATACCCTTGCCAATTTGATTTGTCCAATCTACATGAAGATTAAAATCACCTATGATTATCACAGTACCTTTCTTACAAGCCCCTATTATTTCTTGATTTATACTCTCTCTGTCGCTCCTACAGTGTAGCTACTGCGGGGGGACCTATAGACTACTCCCACCGGTGACTTCTTTCCTGTACTATTTCTTATCTCCACCAAACTGATTCTACATCCTGCTCTTCTGAGCCATATCATTTCTCACCACTGCACTGATCTCATCCTTTATTAACAGAGCTACCCCACCTCTTCTTCCTTTCTGCCTATCTTCTGAAATGTCAAATACCCCATAATATTCAGTTCCCAGCTTTGGTCACCTTGCAACCATGTCTCTAATGACTATCAGATCATGGCCATTTATTTCTCTTTTTGCCATCAACTCCTCTATCTTGTTACGAATGCTGCATGCGTTCAGATAGAGCTTTTAATTTTCCCTTTACCATTTTTACCCACTCTGAAACTATTTGCCGGTGCATGCTTATGTTTGTACGCTCTGTCTCCTGTCACACTCTGGTTATCGGTTCTCCTATTGCTACCCTGCACTATTGCCTTCTCCTCCTTTCTGTCTTTCTAAATTCCCCTTCGCCTCAATCCCCCCTCCCACTAATAGTCTCAGTCTAGGTAGTGTCTAGCTGTTTGCCCATCATTGCAAACATTGAACTGGAAGTGCAGATGGTGTAACGTGGGTTGGTCTCTGGCTATATAGCAGGTAAAGTGTGATCTCCAGTGTCTAGTCAGGAGTTTTCTTCTTGGAGATGATACATGGGTGGGTCAGGACAAAACTGTCTGCTAACAATGTCTCATTTCCCAATAGAGAGACGCAGGAGTACAGGTGACCATGAGGGAACATTGGTGAGTGCTCCTGGTCCCATCATATTCCTGGAAGGTGAGAGTCATCTGTCTAAGAAGCTGCTTGAAGAGAATGGTAAGTGGAGGTTCTTCAATAGGCCACTGTGAACCCTTCCGAATATAACACCTTGTGTCTCCCAATAGATGCTGCTGGGTCTCCTTCTCGGTTTCTGCGTGGAGCAGCCATTGGCTTCATGGTGGTGGCTCTGTCCCTGTTGGTGGTGATGGCTGCAGTGTACAGGATGAAGAAACCAAGAGCTCTCTCTTCCCAATGTAGTGAGATTGAACTGTAGACCTGAACAAATAAACCAGCTGGACAGATGTGTGCCTTTTGGGTGTTGATGTGAATCATGAAATGGCTATTAGGAAGTCCTAGGTACACTAGTAGTAAACATTAAATCCCACTGACTGGAGGGACAAGGTGTAAACTGAGCAAAGCTTTACCGTCAGACATGGTAACTATCTAATCCAGCACTCCTTGTGTCTAGTTGAGGTTGGGGGGGGCCCCCCTGCCCCCACAAGAAAAAGCAAAGCCCTGGCTTTTGTCAGCTGACAAGGTGGGGGGGTCATTGGGAAATCCTTTTGCTCTAAAGAATGACCTGATTACAATGTGCATTAGTACTTACAGTAATATTGTCTTAGGCTGCCCTGCATTCAACTTCTAACCAGTTTTTTCTTTATTGAGGATTAGACCTTGGGTTGACTTAGATCCTGGGAAAGAATGTGTGGGTAACTTGGTTTGTTCTATGCAAAAGCAGGAGTGTGGCACATGATCAAGATGTCTTAAATTAAGAAACCACCAAGGCTGCTGCAGTGGTGCCTGAGAACCTTCACCTATCTCGTCTACAAGGGTCATACTTTTTATTTCTCTCCTGCTCCCTCCTTCCCTGCAGCTGCCTGTTTGCCATGTGCCTATGATGGACTGCAGGCTGAGTGCTTTTGTGTAGTGTGCTATTGTTTGGCATGGCACCTCAAGTGAACAGTTGAGGACCTTTTCCTACAGATGCTCAGGCTCCTGCCTGTAGGCCTAGCAGACCTTTAGTGGAACAGTATTTCTCTTTGGACTGGGTTGGGGATTCATGGCAAGAACTGAGCCAGAGCGTCACTGATCTCATTAGACCCAACACCAATGTCGGGCTGGTCAGTGAAGCAGTGCCCTGCAGTGGGGACATGGCTGGCATGGACATAGATGATGGTGGCCATGTCTCCTCCACTGCCTACATGGCAGAACTGTCTAGGGCTTCAGCTGCTATGATTATGCATCAATCCCAACCACATTACAGCCAGCCACCTTACCAGTTGTGTATGAAGGATAGATGTCTCCCTTTGCCTTGAGGGCAAGTGTGATAGTAGAAAATAACAGGCATGTGGAGCTCACTGATGCCCATTTTTTGGTCTGCCCTCTGGCTCCTGCTCTACATGGGGAGGAGGGTGAGAACCATAGCCTGGCAGCTGAATCTAGAAGTTGTGAATATGAAGAATGTATTTTAGCAGCTCAATGTTGTGCAAAGGACTCCCCGGGGGTGAGGGGGAACTTCAGTTGCGCTTATGGGGTACAAAGCAACTATTGCCTGGGCACGGCGATTTTTGCACCATTTGTGAAATTGACCAGATTTTGCGGCA
This sequence comes from Somniosus microcephalus, assembly GCF_052327205.1. Taxonomy (NCBI): domain Eukaryota; kingdom Metazoa; phylum Chordata; class Chondrichthyes; order Squaliformes; family Somniosidae; genus Somniosus; species Somniosus microcephalus. The sequence goes on along the minus strand of NC_140999.1, from coordinate 66,407,345 downwards.
GTGCTCAGCACTACGCCACAATCTCCTGCGCCCACAGATCATGACGTCAGTCGAGCGTATAGCACCCTGGACCGGATATTGAGTGGCTGCACCTGCTGCTAGCAACGACAGGTTGAGGGGAATGTTTTGCAGTCGGGAAGGGACTGGGGAAGTGCTATTTAAAGGTGACCGCTTCATGCCTCTTTGTCTGACATTTTTGCACTACTCAGTGAGACACACTATTGGAGAGATTCAATGCTGTGAAGGAGTTTTGGGTCCTGAGTAGCATTTTGCAGTATCATTTTGATTTAACCTTCCTTGCATGCATCGATTTTTAGAAGAGACTATGGGGGCTTCACTCTAAGCTCCTTTCCAAGGCGCCTCCATTGTTCTTTCCAGCAGATTTGATGTACAGGCCTTTGAAGGCTGGAATGAGCAGGGTGTGCAGGATGGAGAGCAAGATCGACAGACCCCTTAAGAACTAGCCAGCGCCGGTCTGTTCCATTGCTGACTGACATCACATGAGCTTCGCCAGCCCTCTGAGGTAGCTCCTTGCTGTTGGCGCCTTAACACAGGTGTGTAGCACCGGATTTAGTGCTCCAATCACCTCCAGGGACGATAGAAGCCACGTTTGGAGACGGAGGCAATAATTTGCACTTTGTTAAACTTTGCACCCGGCTGATAATTGCACCCCAAACAAGGTGATCCCAAAATCCTTACCCCCTGCCCTGCCAACCACCCCAGGAGTTTAGATTACAATGGCCCAGATTTTGTGGACAAAAGGCTGTGTGAACTGCTTTTGCTGTTAATATACAGATTGGCCAGCAAAGATACTCCCTGAATTTCAAATCCCACCAGTTGCTGATTGATTTATGCCTCTCCACCATTAGTTTTGCATAAATGACATTTTCCCTTAACCTGCCTGTGCTTTTAATGAAGTTGTTGCAGTTGTATATTTGCCAGAGTTCAGTTTCTTGTGTAAGTACCCTTTCACTGACTGATCCCCTCTCTGGCCCGGATAGTGAACAAAATGTAGGGTCTCTTTTGTTCGTCTTGTGAATTGTTCCACATTTTACAAATTCTTGCTTTGCCTCTTGATCCTTGATCGGAGCTGACATTAAATTTACCCACTCTAATTCACCCTCCTTCTCAGTTAATTCTTCAATCAAGGAGATACACCTCTTGTTCAGCCAGGGTACTGTTATCCTCACCATGCTGATTATCACCTCACACTTCCACCAACTTGGTTGGCAAAATTATTAAAAACCTAATGTCTATCCATGATCCTGACCATATCGGCAGGAGTGACCACAGCACAATCCTTGTGGCGACCAAGTTCTGTCTTCCCTATAGACATCCTCCATTGTGTTGTGTGCCACTACCACCATGTTAAATGTGATAGATTCAGACCAGATCTAGCAGCACGAAACTGGGCAGATATGAGGCGCAGTGGGCCATCAGTAGTAGCAGAATTTTATTCCACCACAATCTGTAATATCATGGCCTGGCATATCCCTCACTCTACCATTAACATCAAGCCAGGTGACCAAACATGGTTCAATAAGGAGGAGCAGCACCAGGTGAACCATAAAAATGAGGTGACAAACTGGGGAAAGTGCAACCCAGGACGATATGGATACTGAAGCAGCATGCTACAGACAAAGCTAAGCGATCCCACAAACAACGTATCAGATCATTTGTGAATGGTGGGGGGGCAATTAAACAACTAATGGGGGGGAGGAAGAGGAGACTCCAAGAACAACCCCATCCACCATGATGGCAGAGCCCAGCATCTGACTGCAAAAACGAGGCTAAAGCGTTTGAAACCATTTTCAGCCAGAAATGCCAAGTGGATGCGCCATCTCGGCTTCCTCCTGAAGTCCCCACCATTACAGAAGCCAGTCTTCAGCCAATTCAATTAAGCTCCATGTGCTATCAAGAAATGGCTGAACACACTGGATACAGTAAAGGCTCCAGCTGTCGTGGTGAGGACTTGTGCTCCAGAACGAGCCGCGTCTCTAGCCAAGCTCTTCCAATATATAATTACAACACCGCCATCCACCCGACAATGTGGAAAATTGCCCAGGTAGGTCCTGTCCCCAAAAAGCAGAACAAATCCAATCTGGCCAATTTCCGGCCCATCGGTCTACTCTCAATCATTAGCAAAGTGACATCAACAGTGCTATCAAGCGGCACTTACCAAATATATGCTCACCGATGCTTAGGTTGGGTTCTGCCAGGACCACTCGGCTCTAGACAGTAAAACTGAAGTCCGTTGGAATCATGGGGGAAATTCTCAACTGGCTGGAGTCATACCTAGTAAATAGGAAGGTGGTTGTTGGCCAATCATCTCAGCCCCAAGACATGGCTGCAGGAGCTCTTCAGGGCAGTGTCCTAGGCCCAACCAGCTTCAGCTGCTTCATCAATGACCTTCCCTCCATCATAAGCTCAAAAGTGGGGAAGTTCGTTGATGACTGCACAGTGTTCAGCGCTATTCAGAACTCCACAGATAATGATGCTGTTCATGCGCTCATGCTTCAAGACCTGGACGATATTCAGGCTTGGACTGATAATTGGCAGGTAACATTCGCACCACACAAGTGCCAGGCACTGACCATCGCCAACAAGGGAGAGTCTAACCACTGCCCCTTGACATTCAACGGCATTACCATCACCGAATCCCTCACCATCAGCATCCTGGGGATCACCATTGACCAGAAATTTAGCTGGACCAGCCATATAAATACTGTGGCTACAAGAGCAGATCAGAGGCTGGGTATTCTGTGGCAAGTGTCTCACCTCCTGACTCCCGAAAGCCTTTCCACCATCTACAAGGCACAAGTCAGGCGTGTGATGGAATACTCTCCACTTGCCTGGATGAGTGTAGTTCCAACAACACGCAAGAAGCTTAACACCATCAAGGAAAAAGCAGCTCGCTTGACTGGCACCCCTTCCATCACCTTAACCGTTCACTGACTCCGCCACCGGCGCACTGTGTCTGCCGTCTGTGCCATCTACAAGATGCAATGCAGCAACTCGCCAAGGCTTCTTCGACAGCACCTCCCAAACCCACGACCTCTACCAGCTCGAAGGACAAGAGCAGCAGGCAAATGGGAACACCACCACCTCCAAGTTCCCCTTCAAGTCACACACCATCCTGACTTGGAAATATATTGCATTTCCTTCATCATCGCTGGGTCAAAATCCTGGAACTCCCTCCCTAACAGCACTGTGGGAGTACCTTCACCACATGGACTGCAGCGGTTCAATAAGGCAGCTCATCATCATCACCACCTTCTCGAGGCCAGTTAGAGATGGGCAATAAATTCTGGCCTTGCCAGCAATGCCCACACACCAGGAATGAAAAAAAAACCTTATATAGTCTATAATGTTTACATTCTGCATTTAATTGTTCATTTATTGTTTTTGATCTGAGCTAGATTAACCAATTTGTATATAGAAAACCCAATTATAAATCAGAAGGATCCAAGGGGATGGATGGGAGGAATCATTGGAAGAACAAGGGTCCTACTAGGGTGATTTCTTAATGGACTGATCTGTTGTCCACCTATTTGGTGTGCAGTCCCTGTTCAGGTGAACACCCCCTCCGACATTAGTTACACCATGGGGGGATATAGGGGCAAAGGGAGTTGGGGGCCTTATTTCACAAATCATAGTAGCAACACAGGTCATAAAACATGCAACGCTCTGGGGTTAATTTCTAGAATAGTATTGAAAAGCAGAAATGTTATATCAAACGTATAGTACCACTGTCGGAGGTGGCACCTTTCGGATGAGACGTTAAACAGAGGCCCCGTCTGCTCTCTCAGGTGGATGTAAAAGATCCTATGGCGCTATTTCAAAGAAGAGCAGGGGAGTTATCTCTGGTGTCCTGGCCAACATTTAACACTCAATCAACATCACTAAAATAAAGATTATCTGCTCATTATCTAGACAGAGTAGACAGAGAGAAACTGTTCCTATTGGCAGAAGGGTCCCAGAACCAGAGGGCACAGATTTAAGGTAACTGGCAGAAGAGCCAAAGGCGACGTGAGGAAAAACTTTTTTACGTAGCGAGTGGTTATGATCTGGAATGCACTGCCTGAGAGTGTGATGGCAGCAGATTAAATCATGGCTTTCAAAAGGGAACTGGTTATATACCTGAAGGAAAAAAAATGCAGGGCTATGGGTCGTGTCTGACTAACTTGATTGAATTTTTTGAGGAGGTAACAAGGAGGGTCGATGAGGGTAGTGCGTTTGATGTAGTCTTTCTGGATTTTAGCAAGGCTTTTGATAATGTCCCGCATGGCAGACTTGTCATGAAAGTATAAGCCCATGGGATCCAAGGCAAAGTGGCTAGTTGGACCCAAAATTGGCTCAGAGCTGGAAACAAAGGGTAATGGTCGAAGGGTGTTTCCAGTGGGGTTCCGCAGGGCTCAGTACTGGGTCCTTTGCTTTTTGTGGTATGTATCAATGATTTGGACTTGAATGTAGGAAGTATGATTAAGAAGTTTGCAGATGATACCAAAATTGGCCATGAGGTTGATAATGAAGAAGCTAGCTGTAGACTGCAGGAAGATATCAATGGACTGGTCAGGTGGGCAGAACAGTGGCAAATGGAATTCAGTCCGGAGAAGTGTGAGGTAATGCATTTGGGGAGGACTACCAAGGCAAGGGGATACACATTGGGCCAGTAATTCCGGTCCCAACGCGTGAGTACCGATGGGGTACTCAGGCGTGGGCCCGTTGGAAGTGCCGGATTTCAGCATGCACAGCGCATGTGCGGGAAACCGGCATTTCCACCAAGGGGTTCCTCCTTTTTGACTGGTTTGCCCGTGTGTAAGGGCCCCAACTTTTTAGAAATGTAAAAAGGAGACGTAAGGATTTGATTCTTTAAGGTAAGTGGTCTATTATTTAAAATTATAACATTTTTTCCACAGCGTTATTGTTTTTAAGGACTTTACAGTAAGGTCAGTGTATTTTTAGACCCGATTTCTTAAAAAAATATTTTTTTCAAAAATTTGATTAATTGCTCAAAATAGTTTTTTTTAAGTAATTTATAGTTCATTTAATTGGTGTGATGTTTTTTAAAATGTTATTTAAAGTTTAAGTGTTGTTTTGGGTGCCCGTACTTTTCATGAGTTTGACAGTTCTTACTATCAAACTCATGAATGAAGTTTTCCCTCCCCTGATTGGCTGCCCAGTGCTCACCTGATCCCAGCCGGCACATCGCACTAACTACGCCGCTGGATCAGGCAAGCACAGCGCGCCGACAGCTGAACCGGGCCAGTGACAGGAATTCCAAGCAGACCCAGGCTTCAGCTGTCGGCATGCCGGGTAAGTGCACATCGGGGGCTTGCACGCGCGGCAAGCTCCCGAACCTAATTTCTGGGCCACTAAATGGTAGCACACTGAAAAGTGCAGAAGATAAGAGGAACCTTGGAGTGCATGTCCACAGATCCCTGAAGGTAGCAGGACAGGTAGATAAGATAAGGTGGTTAAGAAGGCATGCGGGATACTTCCCTTTATTATCGAGGCATAGAATATAAAAGCAGGTGTTGAGATACCGCGGCAAACGTGGGAGTCGAGACAGAGCTATTGAAAACACAACTGCTTTATTCTGACCACATGGCAAACAGGAACTAGAAAAGCCCGCACATCCACTTAAATACTTCCCAGACAGGAAGTGCTCCCGGCAGCCTGTCCCTGCGGGAAACAAGTTGCTGGAGGAAAGGGCCCCCGGCTGGGGGCTTCTGCTTAGACTGTCTGTGCTGCCGTGAGTGGATTATGTCCAGTGGTGGCGTGTCGCCACAGAGCTCTCCCCAGAATCCGCTTAGGAGGAGTGGACGAGTCGTGACGGTGGTCTAATGGTTCTGCCGCAGCGGCTCTGAGTGGTCGCCGGTCTGGTTGGTTGGGTCGGGCGGTTCGCCGCCGGCTGTGCTGGCTTGCCGGGGGGACGGCCTCTGGCTGGAGGCTGGGCCACGGGGACCTGTTCCCCTGGTTCTGTGTATGCTGGTTTGAGCCGGTCGATGGAGACTGTCTCAACCCTGTCGCCGAGTCGCAGCTTGAATACCTTGTCCCCGGTTTGTAGTACCTCGTACGGACTGTCGTATGGGGGTCGCAGGGGCCCGCGGTGCGCGTCGTGTCGCACGAAGACGAAGCGCGCCTGCTGTAAATTTGGCGGGACGTGAGGTGCGAGTTCGCCGTGTCGGTTGACCGGAAGTGGGGCGAACTGCTGAGCGGAACAGAAAGAGTCGAGCCGCTGCTGTTCGGCCGACCAAGACTTGGTAGGCTCCGGAAGGAATTCGCCTGGGACGCGCAGCGGTTGTCCGTAGACTAACTCTGCTGCCGAGGACTGGAGGTCTTCCTTGACCACGGTGCGTAGGCCGAGTAGCACCCACGGTAGGCGGTCAGTCCAGGTACTGTCCTGCAGGCCGGCGCGGAGTGAGGCCTTGAGTGACCTGTGGAAGCGTTCACAAAGTCCGTTGGCCTGCGGGTGGTACGCCGTGGTGCGGTGGAGCGTCACCCCGAGGTTGCGTGCTGTGGCCGTCCAGAGTTCGGAGGTGAACTGGGCGCCTCTGTCGGAGGTTATGTCGGCCGGTACGCCGAACCTCGCAACCCAGGTGTTAACGAACGCCCTGGCGATGTCGGCTGTGGTGGTGGAGGTCAGCGGCACTGCCTCAGGCCAGCGTGTGTAGCGGTCGACCATCGTGAGGAGATAAGTTTGGCCTTGCGATGGCGGCAGGGGACCGACGATGTCGACGTGTACGTGGTCGAAGCGGCGGCTGGGTACCTCGAAGTCTCCCAGGGGTGCTTTGGTGTGCAGCTGTACCTTAGCCCGTTGGCAGGTGAGGCAGGAGGTGGCCCAAGTCCGAACATCTCTGCTAAGGCCGCGCCAGACGAAGCGCTTGGAGAGGAGTTTGACGGATGCGCGGGAACCCGGGTGAGAGAGCCCGTGGAGCGTGTCGAAGACGCGGCGGCGCCAGGTCTCAGGGACGACCGGCCTGGGTTGGCCGAGTGAGACGTCGCACGTGACTGCCGTGGCTTTGGGCCTGTGCGCGACCTTAGCTAGGCGTAGCCCTGGCAGGCTGGTAGCCGCCGAGAGGAGGTCTGGGTCCGTGAGCTGGGCCGCTGCTAGTTGTGCGTAGTCGACCGCGAGGTGATTCGCACGGACGGCGGGACGGGAAAGGCAGTCGGCGACCACGTTGTCTCTACCGGAGATGTGCTGAATGTCCGTAGTAAACTCGGAGACGGCCGCGAGCTGGCGTTGCTGCCTAGCGGACCAGGGTTCGGTGTGCTTGGCCATCGCGTATGTGAGTGGCTTGTCATCCACATACGCGGTGAAGGGGCGGCCTTCCAGGAGGAACCTGAAATGGCGGACCGACAGGTGGAGTGCGAGAAGCTCGCGGTCGAAAGTGGAGTATTTGACTTCCGGGGGGCGCAATTGGCGGCTGTAGAAGGCAAGTGGCTGCCACGCGCCATTGACCCACTGCTCGAACACGGCCCCGACCGTGTGGTCGGAGGCGTCGGTGGTGATCGCGACCCGGGCATCGGCCCTCGGGTGCGCGAGCAGAGTGGCGTCGGCGAGCGCGTTTTTGGTGGCGTCGAAGGCGACTGCCGTGTCAGTGGTCCAGGCTACGTCCATCTTGCCGGATTTTCCTCGGAGGGAGTCGTATAGGGGCTTCATAGGGGCTGTGGCTCTGGGGATGAACCTGTTGTAGAAGTTCACCATCCCGAGGAACTCCTGGAGGCCCTTGATGGTTGTGGGGCGGGGGAATTGCTGGACGGCCTGCACCTTGTTGGGCAGGGGGATGGCCCCAGCAGGGGTGATGTGGTGACCGAGAAAATCGATCTCGGTTAGGCCGAATTGGCACTTCGCCGGGCTGAGGATGAGCCCGTGTTGGGCTAGGCGCCCGAACAGGATGCGAAGGTGTTCGAGGTGTTCCTGTTTGGAGGAGCTGGCCACGAGAATGTCGTCTAGATAGACGAATAGGAAGTTCAGGTCCCGGAGGACTGAGTCCATAAGGCGCTGGAAAGCCTGTGCTGCATTCTTGAGGCCGAAGGGCATCCTCAGGAACTCGAACAGGCCGAATGGGGTGATGACGGCCGTTTTGGGGATGTCCGCGGGGTGTACGGGGACTTGGTGGTAACCGCGCACCAGGTCGACTTTGGAAAAGACGGTTCGTCCGGTCAGTCGGGCCGAGAAGTCCTGGATGTGTGGCACCGGGTACCGATCGGGGGTGGTGGCGTCGTTGAGGCGGCGGTAGTCCCCGCAAGGGCGCCAGCCTCCGCCGGGCTTGGGGGCGATGTGGAGGGGCGAGGCCCAAGGGCTGCTGGAGCGGCGGATGATGCCGAGTTGTTCCATGTTGGTAAACTCGGCCCGCGCGATTTCCAGCTTGGCCGGGTTGAGTCTGCGGGCGTGGGCAGAAACTGGGGGGCCGGTGGTGGGGATATAGTGTTCCACACCGTGCTTGGCGGCTTTGGCCGAAAAGGTCGGGTTAGTGAGGGCGGGAAACTCAGCTAGGAGTGCCGAGTAGTCGTCCGTGGCTCTGGCGAGGCAGTAGGTCGTCGGGCCGGCCGAACGGGCCGGGGTAAAGGCGCCGGGGATGGGGGCCATAGTGTTGATGTCGACGAGGCGGTGCCTCGGAATGTCGACAAGGAGGCCGTGGGCGCGTAGGAAGTCGGCGCCAATGAGTGGGCAGAGGACCTTGGCTGTCAGGAACTCCCAGCGGTAGCGGCGGCCCGCGAGGTCGAGCGTGACCATGCGGGTGCCATATGTGCGGATTTCAGAGCCGTTGGCTGCAGCCAGTGTGATACCCCGTGTGCCGCGTTGGATCTCGAGGGCGGAGGCGGGGGTGATGCTGTGCTGGGCCCCTGTGTCGCACAGAAATCGGCGGTTGGTTCTGTCGTCAGTGACGTACAGTAGGGGCTCCTTCTGCCCCGCGGCCATCGCGGGGGCCGGTGCGGGGGGGGGTTTGAAGGAACACGGTGGTGTGCAGCGTTGAGCCCTAGCGCCAAAACGGGTGTGGTAGTAGCAGTGACCCGGAGTGGTAGGGCGGTCGGGCCTAGCGGCCCGGGAAGACCGCGTGGTCGTTGCCGTGAGGTCGGGCGCGACGTCGCGAGCGGCCTGTGCAGAGAGCAGCCGGTCGGCCTTTTCGGCTATCTCATTCAGGTCCGTGGAGTCAGACTCCACAAGGAGCGGGCGGATGCTGGCGGGGAGCTGCCGAATGAAAAGCGTGCGAAAATGGGTGCCGGGATTTTTGTCGTCGGATAGGGACAGCATGTGGGAAAGCAGGTCTGATGGTGAAGCGTCACCAAGGCCGGGGAGGTCCAGGAGTTGGCAGTGGCGCTGGTAAGAGGACGTTTGAAATTTTTTAAGTAGCGCAGCCTTCAGATGCTCGTACTTGCCCTCCGTTGGTGGATTCTGCAGCGCTGCCCAAACCTTGGGGACTGTAGCGTAGGTGAGCGAGGCGACGAGGTAGTCGTACTTCGTGGCGTCGACTGTAATGCCTTTCAGCCGCAATCTGGACTCAGCTTGAACGAACCAGGCTTCGGCGAGGTTCCCCCAAAAGTCAGGTAATTTAACCGTGACTACGTTTGTATCCGCCATGCTAGCTTAGGATTCGTCCTGAGCGTCGGGGTCACCAGTGTTGAGATACCGCGGCAAACGTGGGAGTCGAGACAGAGCTATTGAAAACACAACTGCTTTATTCTGACCACATGGCAAACAGGAACTAGAAAAGCCCGCACATCCACTTAAATACTTCCCAGACAGGAAGTGCTCCCGGCAGCCTGTCCCTGCGGGAAACAAGTTGCTGGAGGAAAGGGCCCCCGGCTGGGGGCTTCTGCTTAGACTGTCTGTGCCGCCGTGAGCGGATTATGTCCAGTGGTGGCGTGTCGCCACACAGGCAGGTTATGCTTGAACTGTATAAAACACTGGTTAGGCTGCAGGTAGAATACTGTGTGCAGTTCTGGCCAGCACATTACAGGAAGGATGTGATAGAGAGGGTGTAGAGGAGATTTACGAGTATGTTAGAACATAAGAACATAAGAAATAGGTGCAGGAGTGGGCCAGTCGGCCCCTCGAGCCTGCTCTGCCATTCAATAAGATCATGTTGCCTGGGCTGGGGAATTTTAGCTATGAGGAAAGATTGGATAGGCTGGGGTTGTTTTCCTTGGAACAGAGGAGACTGAGGGGAGACAAAATTGAGGTGTACAACATTATGAGGGGCCAAGATAGTGTGGACAGGAAGTACCTATTTCCATTAGCAGAAGGGTCAATAACCATGGGACATAGATTTAAAGTAATTGGTCGGAGGTTTATAGGGGATTTGAGGCAAAAAAGTTTCACCCAGAGGGTGGTGGGGGTGTGGAACTCACTGCCTGAAAGGATGTTAGAGGCAAAGAGCCTCATCACATTGAAAATGTACATGGATCTGCACTTGAAGTGCCATAACCTACAGGGCTACGGACCAAGTGCTGGAAAGTGAGATTTGGCTGGATAGCGCTTTGTCGGCCGGCATGGACAAGAGGGACAAATGGCCTCCTTATATTCTATAAATTTCTATGATTCTATGAAAGGGCGGGGGAGTGGGACTGCTCTTGAAGAAAGCCCTCATGGGCTTGACGAGCTGAATGTGCTGTGCTGCAACCATTCTATGTTTCTATGATCACATTGCTGTTTGTGGGAGCTTGATGTGCTCAAATTGGCTGCCGCGTTTCCTACATTACAATAGTGACTACACTTCAGAAAGTAGTTCATTGGCTGTAAAGTGCTTTGGGACGTCCGGTGGTCATGAAAGGCGCTATATAAATGCATATCTTTCTTTTACTTTTCTTGGTTATGATGTGATCCAGGGTCTGTTTAGAAGCTCCACAATCACATGATGGGGCTGATTTAACCTTCCACCTATGGAGAAGGTGGCAGCATCTACCATGACTGGTTCTGAGGCAGTTGATTGTCCTAGTTTGATCCTTCAGGCTGTACTATGAAGTCCTCTATGGAATCAATTCGGAATGTTGCATTTCACCATCTGTCAAGACTGAAGGGTTTTGGCAACGGTCCAAAATTGCTTTCTAAATTTGAGATGGGTTGGTCAAGTTGGCCTTGATTGGCATGTCTTTGCTGTTGTAGCGGTAGTTATCTCTGAGACTGTGTATATTCGCAGCATAAGTGTGGTGCCAAATTACTGGATTGTCATAAAAAATTCATCAGTTTCACTAATTTCCTTTTAGGGAAAGAAATCTGCTGTCTTTGCCTCGTCTGGCCTATGGGACTCCAGACCCACAGCAATGTGGTTGACACTTAACTGCAATCTGAAATGGCCCAGCAAGGCAATGAGCTGTATCAAACCACTATGACAGTCAGTGTGGGAACCTTCACCACATCAAAGGCAGCTCACCACCACCTTAAAGGGCAATTGGGGATAGGGCAATAAATGTCAACCTTGCCAGTGATACCCACGTGCTGTGAATGAATTAAAAAAAACCTAACTTTATATCTGAGATCGATGCTCACCATGGTTCGAGGGATATGGAGTTGGGGTATAGATCAGCCATGATCTCATTGAATGGTGGAACTGGCCTGAGGGGCTGAATGGCCTGCACCTGTTCCCAGCTAGTATAAGTGCATCCTTGCTCACTCCACTATCCAACTAAATGGTTGTGCTTCCACTTGGATTCTAGTCCTGTTACTGCTGTGAGCTGGTCTGTGGCTTTTGAGACTCAGTCCCTCAAGTCTCTGGTCTGAGACCTCTGATTTCTCCTCTAATGAGAAGCCCCTGACCATCAATGGGTGCAGTGGAATTGAATTGTAATTCTCTTGCAGTGTGCACAGTGGATGGTCAGTTCATCATAGTGATCTCCAAGACCCTGACCCTTCCTGCCCTCAACCTGTCATCTCTGTATGTGAAAGATGGACAAGAAGCAAAGTGCAGGCCTAAACTAACCACTGCCCAGCTTGTGACCTTCTGCTTCCCGATTACCTCTTGTGGCTCGACCAAGCGGGTGAGTATTGATGGGCCGAGCATTCTCCACGTGAATGAACCAGCTCCCTATTAACCAGTGTTCTCTCTGCAGGAGGAGAATAGAACCTTGGTGTATGAAACGGATGTGTTGGGTAAGAGGATGATTCTGACTGGGAAACTGGGCTCAATAACCCGAGACAGCACCTTCAGGTAGGAGGATGGTGGGGAGATGTTGGGGTTGGAGGGATGTGTTGCTGGATGAAGCTCCACCTGCTATTGTCTCTCTGCAGCCTGCATGTCCAGTGCAAGTACAAGGGGAGGAAAGAGACTGGCTTACAAATCATTGTCACGGTTTACACGGCTCCTCCACCACCTCCTGCTTCTGATGATGGGATTCTGAAACTGGAACTGAGAATTGCAAAATGTTTAATGGCCCTGGGTAATGGTGACAGAAACACTGGGAATGTATCAATGCAGGGAGTGACTGGTGCTTGTGTGTCTGCCTTTCAGGTGGTAACTACAGATCCTGGTATGTGGATAGTGACTACCCCATTCAGAGTATCCTTCAGGACCCAGTGCTTGTGGAGGTTCGTGTCCAGGACCGCACAGACCCAATGATTGTCCTGAGGTTGCATGACTGCTGGGCGACTCCTGTCCCAGCCCCAAACCACGAGGTGCAATGGAGTCTACTGGTGGACGGGTAAGGAAAGGCTGAATGGAAGGGCTAATGGTTTTGCGAATTCATAGAAAATGATAAGCTGATGGGCAGTGAAAGACCAACTGTTCCATCAAGCCTGCCCCACACTCTTGACTGTAGCATTGTGACTAGACAGTTCCTACTCCCCTCATCCCAATAACCATGTAATCTCCTGGGAGAGACAGAAAACCCAGGGCCAATAAGGTGGGAAATACTCTGTGTGATGCCTCAGGTGATCAAATCCAGTCCAGGAGATCCCATGGGCCACACTCTGCCAAATGTTAATTGCAAAGACATTTGCCTTCTATATGATGCCATGTGATCTCTGGTTCTGGCCAGGGACCAGCCCAGCTCCCCCCTGGAAGGTGTGCAGAAAATCAGCACCCACCACATCTTGTCAATGTATTCTCATCACTCACTACTCTCTAGCTGGGCTGGGGGGCGGGGAATCGGTGTGTGCTGCGAGTGGGAAGGAGAGCCACCGAACATCAGTCTATTCTGACTCTTGCCTAGTTTAAACTTCTCCCCATGTCCTCGTGTCAAACTGTAATAATCTCAACAGGGATGCTATACAGCCCTTTATAGATCTCTATCAGGCCACCTCTAATTCCATGCTGGTCAAGGATAAGTAGACACAGCTCATTGTGTCTGAGTAGGTAAGGTTCTTGTAGCTAGGAATCATTCTTGTAGTTGGCGTCTTTTCCAAGACTGCCATCACCATCATGATGGGACCAAAACTGGGTGTAGTACTCTAGATGCAGTCTAACCAATGACGTGCAAAGTGACAGAGCGGTGTCCTTTGATTTGTACTGAATAGTTCTATGAATACAATCCAATACAGTGTTGGCTTTAGCTAAGTTTGTCTACATTGGTCCTGAAGCTTTCAGTATTGTTCCATGCAACAGTTACTATTGCACTAAGAAAGCTGAATGTGACCCCAGCTTTAGAGTAATGGGGTGAACTAAATAGTACATTGTAGCCCAGGTCTGGGTGTAGATGGCTACTTTCTCATTGATGGAATGGATTGAACTCTAACCCTTGCCACCAATGCCAAACTAAAATCCCTTTTCTTTATTGGATCAATAATTTATTTTTCTGCTCCCACTGACTGAGCCTCCTGTTGCAGGTGCTCCCACTGACGGACCCTCCTGTTGCAGGTGCTCCCACTTATTCAAGAAGGGTAGTAGGGAAAAACCGGGGAACTACAGGCCAGTGAGCCTAACATCAGTGGTAGGAAAATTATTGGAAAAAATCCTGAGGGACAAAATTTGTCTCCACTTGGAGAGGCAAGGATTAATCAGGGATAGTCAACATGGCTTTGTCAAGGGAAGATCATGTCTGACTAATTTGATTGAATTTTTTGAGGGGGTGACTAGGTGTGTGGATGAGGGTAACGCAGTGGATGTGGTATACATGGATTTCAGTAAGGCCTTCGATAAAGTCCCGCACAGGAGACTGGTCAAGAAGGTAAGAGCCCATGGAATCCAGGGTGCCTTGGCACATTGGATACAAAACTGGCTTAGTGGCAGAAGGCAGAGGGTGATGGTCGAAGGTTGTTTTTGTGACTGGAAGCCTGTGGCCAGTGGGGTACCACAGGGATCGGTGCTGGGTCCCTTGCTGTTTGTGGTCTACATTAATGACTTGGATATGAATGTAAAGGGTATGATCAGTAAGTTCGCGGATGATACAAAAATTGGTAGGGTGGTAAATAGCGAGGAGGGTAGCCTCAGCCTGCAGGACGATATAGATGGGTTGGTCAGATGGGCGGAACAGTGGCAAATGGAATTTAACCCGGAAAAGTGCGAGGTGATGCACTTTGGGGGGTCTAACAAGGCAAAGGAATACACAATGAATGGAAAGACCCTAGGCAAGACGGAGGGTCAGAGGGATCTGGGTGTGCAAGTACACAGATCCCTGAAGGCGGCGGAACAGGTGGATAAGGTGGTAAAAAAGGCATATGGGATACTTGCCTTCATTAGCCGAGGCATTGAATATAAGAGCAAGGAGGTTATGATGGAGCTGTATAAAACACTGGTTAGGCCACAGCTGGAATACTGTGTGCAGTTCTGGTCGCCACACTACAGGAAGGATGTAATCGCGTTAGAGAGGGTGCAGAGGAGGTTCACCAGGATGTTACCAGGGCTGGAGCGCTTCAGCTATGAAGAGAGACTGGGCAGATTGGGTTTGTTTTCCTTGGAGCAGAGGAGGCTGAGGGGGGACATGATTGAGGTGTACAAAATTATGAGGGGCATAGATAGGATGGATGCTGAGGAGCTTTTTCCCTTAGTAGAGGGGTCAATAACTAGGGGGCATAGATTCAAGGTAAAGGGCGGGAGGTTTAGAGGGGATTTGAGAAAGAACTTTTTCACCCAGAGGGTGGTTGGAGTCTGGAACTCACTGCCTGAAAGGGTTGTGGAGGCAGAAACCCTCACAACATTTAAGAAGCATTTGGATGTGCACTTGAAATGCCATAGCATACAAGGCTACGGGCCAAATGCTGGAATATGGGATTAGATTAGACAGGGCTTGATGGCCGGCGCGGACACGATGGGCCGAAGGGCCTCTATCCGTGCTGTATTACTCTACTCTCTATTACTGACCCTTCTGTTGCAGGTGCCCCTATGATGGTGATGACTACCAGACCCTCCTACACCCGGTGGTTGTGTTTTCCAGCCTGCAGTTCCCAACCCATCACAAACAGTTTGAAGTGAAGACTTTTGTTTTCCTGGATGGAGATTCTGACCAGCCTCTCACTGGACAGATAACCAAACAGGAGTCTGAGCCAATGAAACATAGAAACATAGAAGATCGGAGCAGGAGTAGGCCATTCGGCCCCTCGAGCTTGCTCCGCCATTCAATGAGATCATGGCTGATCATCCAAACTCAGTACCCTGTCCCTGCCTTTTCCCCATATTCCTTGACCCCTTTAGCCTTAAGAAATATATCTAACTCCTTCTTGAATATATTTAATGAATTGGCCTCAACTGCCTTCTGTGGTAGAGAATTCCACAGGTTCACCACTCTCTGGGTGAAGAAATTCCTCCTCATCTCTGTCCTAAATGGCTTACCCCTTATCTTTAGACTGTGACCCCTGGTTCTGGACTCCCCCGCCATCGGGAACATCCTTCCTGCATCTAGTCTGTCTAGCCCTGTTAGAATTTTCTAAGTTTAAATGAGATCCCCGCTCATTCTTCTAAACTCCAGCGAGTATAAGCCCAATCGACCCAATCTCTCCTCATACATCATTCCTGCCATCCCAGGCATCAGTCTGGTGAATCTTCGCTTCATTCCCTCCATGGCAAGAATATCCTTCCTCAGATAATGTAACCAAAACTGCACACAATACTCAAGGTGTGGTCTCTTTCCTGGCTCCTTGTATAACAGCCTGGTTTATCTGTCTACATGAAGCTCACTCTAAACTCCTTTCCCTTCTAGGTTTCCTTGCACTGCAGTGCTGAGGTTCAGGATGACTGTACATCCAAATGTGGCCTAAGTGAGTTCTTGATTTAATCTCTTGCTGAACCAAGGATTTCCTTCTGCTCCAGAGTTTGTTTCTAGTCAAAGCAAACTAATTTACTTTTGTAGTAATATCTAGTTGGTTCCCTGCAACTGGGGGTTTATCACTCTCCCTTCCAATATGAAGAAACCTGCTCTCAATGGGAAGGACCCTTGTCTATAAATGGGAGCCACAACTCATGACGAGTATCTCCAGGGCCTAACTAAAATCCTGTCAGAACATAAGAAATAGGAGCAGGAGTAGGCCTTTCGGCCCCTCAAGCCAGCTCCGCCATTCAATAAGATCATGGCTGATCTGATCTTGGCCTCAACTCCACTTCCCCATAACCCTTGACTCCCCTGTAGCTCAAACGTATATTTCCACCTTGCATATATTCAATTACTCCGCCTCCACAGCTCTCTGGGGTAGAGAATTCCAAAGATTCATGACACTTTGAGAAGAAATTCCTCCTCATCTTCATTTTAAATAGGCAACCCCTTATCCTGAAACTGTGCCCCCCTAGTTCTAGATTCCCTCATGAGGGGAAACATCCTCCCTGTATCTACACTCGAGCCCCCTCAGAATCTTGTGTATTAATAAGATCACCTCATTCATCTAAATTCCAGTGAGTATAGGGGCAACCCTGTTTCATTGACAACCTCTTCATCTCAGGAATTAATCTAGTGAACCTTCTCTGAACTGCCTCCAATGCAAATATATCCCTACTTTTAAATAAGGAGACCAAAACTGCACGCAGTATTCCAGGTATGGTGTCTCCAGCACCCTATAGAGTTGTAGCAATAAAGGCCAACATTCCATTTGCCTTCCTAATTACTTGCTGTATCTGCATGCTAAATTTGTGTTTCATGTAAAATGACCCCCAGATCTAATCATACAATTAATCAGAGTCAACGTGGTTTTATTATGATTTTCTAAATGTCCTGCTATTAATTAATAATGGATTCCAGCATTTTCCCAATGACCGATGTTAGGCTAACTGGCCTATAGCTTCCTGCTTTTTGCCTCCCTCCTTTCTTGAATAGGGGTGTTACATTTGCGGTTTTCCAATCCGCTGGGACCTTTCCAGAATCCAGGGAATTTTGCTAGATTACAACCAATGCATCCACTATCTCTGCAGCCACTTCTTTTAGACCCTAGGATGCAGGCCATCAGGTCCAGGGGACTTATCAGCCTTTAGTCCCATTAGCTTGCCTACTGCTTAGATTACTTTCTCTCTAGTGATAGTCATTGTTTTAAGTTCCTCCCTCCCTATAGCCCCTTGATTATCAATTATTATTGGGATGCTTTTAGTGTCTTCAACCGTGAAGACTGATATGAAATATTTGTTCAAAGTCTCTGCCATTTTCCTGTTTCCCATTATTAATTCCCCAGCCACAACCTCTAAGGGACCAATGTTCACTTTAGCTACTCTTCCCTTTTATTTACCTGTAGAAGCACTTGCTGTCTTTTAAAATATTTTTTGCTAGTTTACACTCATAATCTATCTTTTCCCTTTTTTTTTAGTCATCCTTTGCTGTCCCAATCCTCTGGCCTACCACTAACCTTCACAACATTGTATGCCTTTTCGTTCAATTAGATACCATCCTTAACTTCCTTAGTTAGCCACGGATGGTTTATCCTTCTCATAGTCTTTCTTTCTAACTGGAATAAACCTTGGAGAGTTACGAAATAGCTCCTTAAATGTCTGCCAGTGCTTATCTACTTTCTTACCCTTTAATCTATTTTCCCAGTCTACTTTAGCCAACTCTATCTTCATACCTTTGTAGTTGCCTTTATTTAAGTTTAGGACACTAGTTTCAGACCCAAGTTTCTCGTCCTGAAACTTCTATCATACTATGATCACTGTTCCCTAGAGGATCCTTTATTATGAGATCATTAATTAATCCTGTCTCATTACACATTACCAGATCTAAAATAGCCACTTCCCTAGTTGGTTCGACAACGTATTGTTCTAAGAAACCATCCCGAATACAATCTATGAACTCTTACTCAATTTGATTTGTCCAATCTATATGAAGATTCAAATCACCTATGATTATCGCAGTAACTTTCTTAAAAGCCTCTATTATTTCTTGATATATACTCTGTCCTACAGTATAGCTACTGTTGTGTGTGTGTGTGTGTGGGGGGGGATGTAGACTACTCCCACCAGTGACTTCTTTCCTGTACTATATCTTATCTCCACCCAATCTGATTCTCCATCCTGCTCCTCTGAGCCAATATCATTTCTCACCACTGCACTGATCTCATCCTTTAACAGAGCTACCCCACCTCCTTTTACTTTCTGCCTATCCTTCCGAAATGTCAAATACCCCTGAATATTCAGTTCCCAGCCTTGGTCACCTTGCAGCCACGTCTCTGTAATGGCTATCAGATCATGCCCATTTATTTCTATTTTTGCTGTCAACTCATCTATCTTGTTGCGAATGCTGCATGCATTCAGGTAAAGAGCTTTTAATATTTTCTTTTACCCATTCTGAAACTATTTGCTGGTGCATGCTTATGTTTGTATGCTCTCTCCTTTCAGACTCTGGTTATCATTTCCCCTATCGCTACCCTGCACTATTGCCTTCTTCTTTCTCTGGCTTTCTAAATTCCTCTTCAACTGAACTCCCCTTCCCCCCCCACCAGTAGTTTCAGTCTATGTGGTGTCTAGCTTTTTGCCCATCATTGCAAACATTGAACTGGAATTGCAGATGGTGTAACGTGGGTTGGTCTCTGGCTATATAGCAGGTAATGTGTGATCTCCAGTGTCTAGTCAGGATTTTTCTTTCTCCTTGGAGATGATACATGGGTGACCATGTTGGAAAGTGGATCAGGACAAAACTGTCTGCTAACAATGTCTCATTTCCCAATAGAGAGACGCAGGAATACAGATGACCATGAGGGAACATTGGTGAGTGCTCCTGGTCCCATTATTTTCCTGGAAGTTGAGAGTCGTCTGTCTAAGAAGCTGCTTGAAGAGAATGGTAAGTGGAGGTTCTTCAATAGGCCACTGTGAACCCTTCCGAATATAACACCTTGTGTCTCCCAATAGATGCTGCTGGGTCTCCTTCTCGGTTTCTGCGTGGAGCAGCCATTGGCTTCATGGTGGTGGCTCTGTCCCTGTTGGTGGTGATGGCTGCAGTGTACAGGATGAAGAAACCAAGAGCTCTCTCTTCCCAATGTAGTGAGATTGAACTGTAGACCTGAACAAATAAACCAGCTGGACAGATGTGTGCCTTTTGGGTGTTGATGTGAATCATGAAATGGCTATTAGGAAGTCCTAGGTACACTAGTAGTAAACATTAAATCCCACTGACTGGAGGGACAAGGTGTAAACTGAGCAAAGCTTTACCGTCAGACATGGTAACTATCTAATCCAGCACTCCTTGTGTCTAGTTGAGGTTGGGGGGGGCCCCCCTGCCCCCACAAGAAAAAGCAAAGCCCTGGCTTTTGTCAGCTGACAAGGTGGGGGGGTCATTGGGAAATCCTTTTGCTCTAAAGAATGACCTGATTACAATGTGCATTAGTACTTACAGTAATATTGTCTTAGGCTGCCCTGCATTCAACTTCTAACCAGTTTTTTCTTTATTGAGGATTAGACCTTGGGTTGACTTAGATCCTGGGAAAGAATGTGTGGGTAACTTGGTTTGTTCTATGCAAAAGCAGGAGTGTGGCACATGATCAAGATGTCTTAAATTAAGAAACCACCAAGGCTGCTGCAGTGGTGCCTGAGAACCTTCACCTATCTCGTCTACAAGGGTCATACTTTTTATTTCTCTCCTGCTCCCTCCTTCCCTGCAGCTGCCTGTTTGCCATGTGCCTATGATGGACTGCAGGCTGAGTGCTTTTGTGTAGTGTGCTATTGTTTGGCATGGCACCTCAAGTGAACAGTTGAGGACCTTTTCCTACAGATGCTCAGGCTCCTGCCTGTAGGCCTAGCAGACCTTTAGTGGAACAGTATTTCTCTTTGGACTGGGTTGGGGATTCATGGCAAGAACTGAGCCAGAGCGTCACTGATCTCATTAGACCCAACACCAATGTCGGGCTGGTCAGTGAAGCAGTGCCCTGCAGTGGGGACATGGCTGGCATGGACATAGATGATGGTGGCCATGTCTCCTCCACTGCCTACATGGCAGAACTGTCTAGGGCTTCAGCTGCTATGATTATGCATCAATCCCAACCACATTACAGCCAGCCACCTTACCAGTTGTGTATGAAGGATAGATGTCTCCCTTTGCCTTGAGGGCAAGTGTGATAGTAGAAAATAACAGGCATGTGGAGCTCACTGATGCCCATTTTTTGGTCTGCCCTCTGGCTCCTGCTCTACATGGGGAGGAGGGTGAGAACCATAGCCTGGCAGCTGAATCTAGAAGTTGTGAATATGAAGAATGTATTTTAGCAGCTCAATGTTGTGCAAAGGACTCCCCGGGGGTGAGGGGGAACTTCAGTTGCGCTTATGGGGTACAAAGCAACTATTGCCTGGGCACGGCGATTTTTGCACCATTCGTGAAATTGACCAGATTTTGCGGCAGTGCTCAGCACTACGCCACAATCTCCTGCGCCCACAGATCATGACGTCAGTCGAGCGTATAGCACCCTGGACCGGATATTGAGTGGCTGCACCTGCTGCTAGCAACGACAGGTTGAGGGGAATGTTTTGCAGTCGGGAAGGGACTGGGGAAGTGCTATTTAAAGGTGACCGCTTCATGCCTCTTTGTCTGACATTTTTGCACTACTCAGTGAGACACACTATTGGAGAGATTCAATGCTGTGAAGGAGTTTTGGGTCCTGAGTAGCATTTTGCAGTATCATTTTGATTTAACCTTCCTTGCATGCATCGATTTTTAGAAGAGACTATGGGGGCTTCACTCTAAGCTCCTTTCCAAGGCGCCTCCATTGTTCTTTCCAGCAGATTTGATGTACAGGCCTTTGAAGGCTGGAATGAGCAGGGTGTGCAGGATGGAGAGCAAGATCGACAGACCCCTTAAGAACTAGCCAGCGCCGGTCTGTTCCATTGCTGATTGACATCACATGAGCTTCGCCAGCCCTCTGAGGTAGCTCCTTGCTGTTGGCGCCTTAACACAGGTGTGTAGCACCGGATTTAGTGCTCCAATCACCTCCAGGGACGATAGAAGCCACGTTTGGAGACGGAGGCAATAATTTGCACTTTGTTAAACTTTGCACCCGGCTGATAATTGCACCCCAAACAAGGTGATCCCAAAATCCTTACCCCCTGCCCTGCCAACCACCCCAGGAGTTTAGATTACAATGGCCCAGATTTTGTGGACAAAAGGCTGTGTGAACTGCTTTTGCTGTTAATATACAGATTGGCCAGCAAAGATACTCCCTGAATTTCAAATCCCACCAGTTGCTGATTGATTTATGCCTCTCCACCATTAGTTTTGCATAAATGACATTTTCCCTTAACCTGCCTGTGCTTTTAATGAAGTTGTTGCAGTTGTATATTTGCCAGAGTTCAGTTTCTTGTGTAAGTACCCTTTCACTGACTGATCCCCTCTCTGGCCCGGATAGTGAACAAAATGTAGGGTCTCTTTTGTTCGTCTTGTGAATTGTTCCACATTTTACAAATTCTTGCTTTGCCTCTTGATCCTTGATCGGAGCTGACATTAAATTTACCCACTCTAATTCACCCTCCTTCTCAGTTAATTCTTCAATCAAGGAGATACACCTCTTGTTCAGCCAGGGTACTGTTATCCTCACCATGCTGATTATCACCTCACACTTCCACCAACTTGGTTGGCAAAATTATTAAAAACCTAATGTCTATCCATGATCCTGACCATATCGGCAGGAGTGACCACAGCACAATCCTTGTGGCGACCAAGTTCTGTCTTCCCTATAGACATCCTCCATTGTGTTGTGTGGCACTACCACCATGTTAAATGTGATAGATTCAGACCAGATCTAGCAGCACGAAACTGGGCAGATATGAGGCGCAGTGGGCCATCAGTAGTAGCAGAATTTTATTCCACCACAATCTGTAATATCATGGCCTGGCATATCCCTCACTCTACCATTAACATCAAGCCAGGTGACCAAACATGGTTCAATAAGGAGGAGCAGCACCAGGTGAACCATAAAAATGAGGTGACAAACTGGGGAAAGTGCAACCCAGGACGATATGGATACTGAAGCAGCATGCTACAGACAAAGCTAAGCGATCCCACAAACAACGTATCAGATCATTTGTGAATGGTGGGGGGGCAATTAAACAACTAATGGGGGGGAGGAAGAGGAGACTCCAAGAACAACCCCATCCACCATGATGGCAGAGCCCAGCATCTGACTGCAAAAACGAGGCTAAAGCGTTTGAAACCATTTTCAGCCAGAAATGCCAAGTGGATGCGCCATCTCGGCTTCCTCCTGAAGTCCCCACCATTACAGAAGCCAGTCTTCAGCCAATTCAATTAAGCTCCATGTGCTATCAAGAAATGGCTGAACACACTGGATACAGTAAAGGCTCCAGCTGTCGTGGTGAGGACTTGTGCTCCAGAACGAGCCGCGTCTCTAGCCAAGCTCTTCCAATATATAATTACAACACCGCCATCCACCCGACAATGTGGAAAATTGCCCAGGTAGGTCCTGTCCCCAAAAAGCAGAACAAATCCAATCTGGCCAATTTCCGGCCCATCGGTCTACTCTCAATCATTAGCAAAGTGACATCAACAGTGCTATCAAGCGGCACTTACCAAATATATGCTCACCGATGCTTAGGTTGGGTTCTGCCAGGACCACTCGGCTCTAGACAGTAAAACTGAAGTCCGTTGGAATCATGGGGGAAATTCTCAACTGGCTGGAGTCATACCTAGTAAATAGGAAGGTGGTTGTTGGCCAATCATCTCAGCCCCAAGACATGGCTGCAGGAGCTCTTCAGGGCAGTGTCCTAGGCCCAACCAGCTTCAGCTGCTTCATCAATGACCTTCCCTCCATCATAAGCTCAAAAGTGGGGAAGTTCGTTGATGACTGCACAGTGTTCAGCGCTATTCAGAACTCCTCAGATAATGATGCTGTTCATGCGCTCATGCTTCAAGACCTGGACGATATTCAGGCTTGGACTGATAAGTGGCAGGTAACATTCGCACCACACAAGTGCCAGGCACTGACCATCGCCAACAAGGGAGAGTCTAAACACTGCCCCTTGACATTCAACGGCATTACCATCACCGAATCCCTCACCATCAGCATCCTGGGGATCACCATTGACCAGAAATTTAGCTGGACCAGCCATATAAATACTGTGGCTACAATAGCAGATCAGAGGCTGGGTATTCTGTGGCAAGTGTCTCACCTCCTGACTCCCGAAAGCCTTTCCACCATCTACAAGGCACAAGTCAGGCGTGTGATGGAATACTCTCCACTTGCCTGGATGAGTGTAATTCCAACAACACGCAAGAAGCTCAACACCATCAAGGAAAAAGCAGCTCGCTTGACTGGCACCCCTTCCATCACCTTAACCGTTCACTGACTCCGCCACCGGCTCACTGTGTCTGCCGTCTGTGCCATCTACAAGATGCAATGCAGCAACTCGCCAAGGCTTCTTCGACAGCACCTCCCAAACCCACGACCTCTACCAGCTCGAAGGACAAGAGCAGCAGGCAAATGGGAACACCACCACCTCCAAGTTCCCCTTCAAGTCACACACCATCCTGACTTGGAAATATATTGCATTTCCTTCATCATCGCTGGGTCAAAATCCTGGAACTCCCTCCCTAACAGCACTGTGGGAGTACCTTCACCACATGGACTGCAGCGGTTCAATAAGGCAGCTCATCATCATCACCACCTTCTCGAGGCCAGTTAGAGATGGGCAATAAATTCTGGCCTTGCCAGCAATGCCCACACACCAGGAATGAAAAAAAAACCTTATATAGTCTATAATGTTTACATTCTGCATTTAATTGTTCATTTATTGTTTTTGATCTGAGCTAGATTAACCAATTTGTATATAGAAAACCCAATTATAAATCAGAAGGATCCAAGGGGATGGATGGGAGGAATCATTGGAAGAACAAGGGTCCTACTAGGGTGATTTCTTAATGGACTGATCTGTTGTCCACCTATTTGGTGTGCAGTCCCTGTTCAGGTGAACACCCCCTCCGACATTAGTTACACCATGGGGGGATATAGGGGCAAAGGGAGTTGGGGGCCTTATTTCACAAATCATAGTAGCAACACAGGTCATAAAACATGCAACGCTCTGGGGTTAATTTCTAGAATAGTATTGAAAAGCAGAAATGTTATATCAAACGTATAGTACCACTGTCGGAGGTGGCACCTTTCGGATGAGACGTTAAACAGAGGCCCCGTCTGCTCTCTCAGGTGGATGTAAAAGATCCTATGGCGCTATTTCAAAGAAGAGCAGGGGAGTTATCTCTGGTGTCCTGGCCAACATTTAACACTCAATCAACATCACTAAAATAAAGATTATCTGCTCATTATCTAGACAGAGTAGACAGAGAGAAACTGTTCCTATTGGCAGAAGGGTCCCAGAACCAGAGGGCACAGATTTAAGGTAACTGGCAGAAGAGCCAAAGGCGACGTGAGGAAAAACTTTTTTACGTAGCGAGTGGTTATGATCTGGAATGCACTGCCTGAGAGTGTGATGGCAGCAGATTAAATCATGGCTTTCAAAAGGGAACTGGTTATATACCTGAAGGAAAAAAAATGCAGGGCTATGGGTCGTGTCTGACTAACTTGATTGAATTTTTTGAGGAGGTAACAAGGAGGGTCGATGAGGGTAGTGCGTTTGATGTAGTCTTTCTGGATTTTAGCAAGGCTTTTGATAATGTCCCGCATGGCAGACTTGTCATGAAAGTATAAGCCCATGGGATCCAAGGCAAAGTGGCTAGTTGGACCCAAAATTGGCTCAGAGCTGGAAACAAAGGGTAATGGTCGAAGGGTGTTTCCAGTGGGGTTCCGCAGGGCTCAGTACTGGGTCCTTTGCTTTTTGTGGTATGTATCAATGATTTGGACTTGAATGTAGGAAGTATGATTAAGAAGTTTGCAGATGATACCAAAATTGGCCATGAGGTTGATAATGAAGAAGCTAGCTGTAGACTGCAGGAAGATATCAATGGACTGGTCAGGTGGGCAGAACAGTGGCAAATGGAATTCAGTCCGGAGAAGTGTGAGGTAATGCATTTGGGGAGGACTACCAAGGCAAGGGGATACACATTGGGCCAGTAATTCCGGTCCCAACGCGTGAGTACCGATGGGGTACTCACGCGTGGGCCCGTTGGAAGTGCCGGATTTCAGCATGCACAGCGCATGCGCGGGAAACCGGCATTTCCTCCAAGGGGTTCCTCCTTTTTGACTGGTTTGCCCGTGTGTAAGGGCCCCAACTTTTTAGAAATGTAAAAAGGAGACGTAAGGATTTGATTCTTTAAGGTAAGTGGTCTATTATTTAAAATTATAACATTTTTTCCACAGCGTTATTGTTTTTAAGGACTTTACAGTAAGGTCAGTGTATTTTTAGACCCGATTTCTTAAAAAATTCTTTTTTCAAAAATTTGATTAATTGCTCAAAATAGTTTTTTTTAAGTAATTTCTAGTTCATTTAATTGGTGTGATGTTTTTTAAAATGTTATTTAAAGTTTAAGTGTTGTTTTGGGTGCCCGTACTTTTCATGAGTTTGACAGTTCTTACTATCAAACTCATGAATTAAGTTTTCCCTCCCCTGATTGGCTGCCCAGTGCTCACCTGATCCCAGCCGGCACATCGCACTAACTACGCCGCTGGATCAGGCAAGCACAGCGCGCCGACAGCTGAACCGGGCCAGTGACAGGAATTCCAAGCAGACCCAGGCTTCAGCTGTCGGCATGCCGGGTAAGTGCACATCGGGGGCTTGCACGCGCGGCAAGCTCCCGAACCTAATTTCTGGGCCACTAAATGGTAGCACACTGAAAAGTGCAGAAGATAAGAGGAACCTTGGAGTGCATGTCCACAGATCCCTGAAGGTAGCAGGACAGGTAGATAAGATAAGGTGGTTAAGATGGCATATGGGATACTTCCCTTTGTTGCCGAGGCATCTATCTATCTATCTATACATATAAAAGGATCGTGGTGTCTGTCTGTCTATGTGTCTGTCTGTCTGTGTGTATGTTATGTCCGGGCATCACTCAAAAGTTATAGAGCGTACCGACACATATGTTAAAACAAAAGAAAGCTTATGACTAGGGGAGTGTCATAGGCCTATCTACTTTTTGGTCAGACAAAAGTTGTTCGGACAGTATTCAAAAAACTTTCAAAAAATGGACAAAATCCGCTCATTAGCAGTTGACCAATCCTACCGCTCATTAGCGTTGAGTGACGTGATGGATGACCAATCCTACGGGGACACGGGGGACGTTTCATGGTGTTTGTGGGCGGGGCCTCATCCATCAAACTGCCGAGCGGGAGCTGAGCTGAGGTGAGTGGCGGCCATTAAAGACCGACCGGGCATAAAGCTAAAAAAATGGTAATGGAGGTGAGGAAATTGTTGATTCATTAGTATTGATTCAGGAATTTCCCTCTCTTTCTCTATCCTTCCCCCCCTCTCTCTCTCTCTCTCTCTCTCTCTCTCCCGAAGCGGGAGCTCAGCTGAGGTGAGTCACGGCCCGAGAGCCAGGCCGGGCCTGAAGCGCTAGGCCACGTACGGTCACCGCGGCCTGCCTCTAAGTCCTTCCCTCCCTCGCTCTCTCTCTCCTTCCCCCCTCTCTCTCTCTCTCTCTCCTTCCCCCCTCTCTCTCTCTCCTTCCCCCCCTCTCTCTCTCTCCTTCCACCCCTCTCTCTCTCTCTCTCTCTCTCTCTCTCTCCTTCCCCCTCTCTCTCCTTCCCCCTCTCTCTCTCCTTCCCCCCTCTCTCTTTCCCCCTCTCTCTCTCTCCTTTCCCCCTCTCTCTCCTTCCCCCCCTCTCTCTCTCTCTCTCTCTCCTTCCCACCTCTCTCTCTCTCTCCTTCCCCCTCTCTCTCCTTCCCCCCCTCTCTCTCTCCTTCCCCCTCTCTCTCCTTGCCCCCTCTCTCTCTCTCCTTCTCTCTTTCTCTGTCTCTCTCTCTCTCTCTCTCTCCTTCCCCCTCTCTCTCCCTCTCTCTCTCTCCTTCCCTCTCTCTCTCCTCTCTCTCCTTCCCCCTCTCTCCCTCCCCTTCCCTCTCTCCTCTCTCCTCTCTCTCCTTCCCCCTCTCTCCCTCCCCTTCCCTCTCTCCTCTCTCTCTCTCCTTCCCGCCCCCCCTCTCTCTCTCCTTCCCCCTCTCCCCCTCTCTCCTTTCCCCCTCTCTCTCTCCTTTCCCCCTCTCTCTCTCTCATTCCCCCCTCTCTCTCTCCTTCCCTCTCTCTCTCTCCTTCCCTCTCTCTCTCTCTCTCTCTCTCCTTCCCTCTCTCTCTCTCTCTCTCTCTCACTCCTTCCCTCTCTCTCTCTTCTCTCTGCATCCCTCTCTCTTCTCTCTCCCCTCTCTCCTTCTCTCTCTCTCCTTCTCTCTCTCTCTCTCTCCTTCCCTCTCTCCTCTCTCCTTCCCTCCCTCTCTCTCTCTCCTTCCCTCTCTCTCTCTCTCTCCTTCCCCCTCTCTCTCTCCCTCCCCTCTCTCCTCTTTCTCTCTCTCCTTCCCTCCCTCTCTCTCTCTCTCCCTCCCCTTCCCTCTCCTTTCCCCCTCTCTCTCTCTTTCCCCCCTCTCTCTCTCTCTCCTCCCCACCTCTCTCTTGCTCTCTCCTTCCCCCCGCTCTCTCTCTCTCTCCTTCCCCCTCACTCTCTCTCTCTCCTTCCCCGTCTCTCTCTCTCTCCTTCCCTCTCTCTCTCTCTCCTTCCCCCCTCTCTCTCTCTCTCTCTCTCCTTCCCTCTCTCTCTCTCTTCTCTCTCTCCTTCCCTCTCTTCTCTCTCCTTCCCTCTCTCTCTCTCCTTCCCTCTCTCTCTCTCCTTCCCTCTCTCTCTCTCTCCTTCCCTCTCTCTCTTTCCCTTTCTCTCTCTCTTTCCTTCTCTCTCTCTCTCTCTCCTGCCCCCCTCTCTCTCTCTCTCTCTCCTTCCCCCTCTCTCTCTCATTCCCACTCTCTCTCTCTCTCTCTCTATCCTTCCCCCCCTCTCTCTCTCTCTCTCTCTCTCCCTCTCTCCCGAAGCGGGAGCTCAGCTGAGGTGAGTCACGGCCCGAGAGCCAGGCCGGGCCTGAAGCGCTAGGCCACGCACGGTCACCGCGGCCTGCCTCTAAGTCCTTCCCTCCCTCTCTCTCTCTCTCCTTCACCCCTCTCTCTCTCTCTCTCTCCTTCCTCTCTCTCTCCTCCCCCCCTCTCTCTCTCTCTCTCTCCTCCCCCCTCTCTCTCTCTCTCTCCTCCCCCCCTCCCTCTCTCTCCTTCCCCCCTCTTTCTCTCTCTCTCCTTCCCTCTCTCTCTCTCTCCTTCCCCCATCTCTCTCTCTCTCGTTCCCTCTCTATCTCTCTCCTTCCCCCCTCTCTCTCCTTCCCCCCCTCTCTCTCTCTCTCTCTCTCTCCTTCCCCCCTCTGTCTCTCCTTCCCCCTCTCTCTCCTACCCCCCTCTCTCTCTCTCTCTCTCTCTCCTTCCCCCTCTCTCTCCTTTCCCCCTCTCTCTCTCTCTCTCTTCTCTATCTCCTTCCCCCCTCTCTCTCCCTCCCCTTCCCTCTCTCCTCTCTCTCTCTCCTTCCCTCCCTCTCTCTCTCTCTCCTTCCCCCTCTCTCTCTCTCCTTCCCCCCTCTCTCTCTCTCTCCTTCCCCCCTCTCTCTCTCTCCTTCCCTCTCTCTCTTTCCCTCTCTCTCTCTCTTTCCCTCTCTCTCTCTCCTGCCTCTCTCTCTCTCTCTCTCTCTCTCCTTCCCCCTCTCTCTCTCATTCCCACTCTCTCTCTCTCTCTCTCTCTCTCTCTCTCTCCTTTCCCCTCTCTCACTCTCCTTCCCACTCTTTCTCTCCTTCCCCCACACAGACAGACAGATGGAAAGACAGACAGGCTCATTGATATATATAGATAAAAACTATTTCTACTTTTTTCATAAAAACATGCCCTCAAAAAACCCTCGGCACCGCCGGGCACTCCAGCTAGTAGAACATAAGAGCAGGCAGGTTATGCTTGAACTGTATAAAACACTGGTTAGGCTGCAGGTAGAATACTGTGTGCAGTTCTGGCCAGCACATTACAGGAAGGATGTGATAGAGAGGGTGCAGAGGAGATTTACGAGTATGTTGCCTGGCTGGGGAACTTTAGCTATGAGGAAAGATTGGATAGGCTGGGGTTGTTTTCTTTGGAACAGAGGAGGCTGAGGGGAGACAAAATTGAGGTGTACAACATTATGAGGGGCCAAGATAGTGTGGACAGGAAGTTCCTATTTCCATTAGCAGAAGGGTCAATAACCATGGGACATAGATTTAAAGTAATTGGTCTGAGATTTAGAGGGGATTTGAGGCAAAAAAATTTCACCCAGAGAGTGCTGGGTGTTTGGAACTCACTGCCTGAAAGGATGTTAGAGGCAAAGAGCCTCATCACATTGAAAAAGTACATGGATCTGCACTTGAAGTGCCATAACCTACAGGGCTACGGACCAAGTGCTGGAAAGTGGGATTAGGCTGGATAGCGCTTTGTCGGCCGGCATGGACAAGAGGGACAAATGGCCTCCTTATATTCTATAAATTTCTATAATTCTATGAAAGGGCGGGGGAGTGGGACTGCTCTTGGAGAAAGCCCTCATGGGCTTGACGAGCTGAATGTGCTGTGCTGCAACCATTCTATGTTTCTATGATCACATTGCTGTTTGTGGGAGCGTGCTGTGCGCAAATTGGCTGCCGCGTTTCCTACATTACAATAGTGACTACACTTCAGAAAGTAGATCATTGGCTGTAAATTGCTTTGGGATGTCCGGTGGTCATGAAAGGCGCAATATAAATGCATGTCTTTCTTTTAATTTTCTTGGTTAGACCACAGTAGGTGTATGGTGCGCAGTTCTGTTCTCGATTACGAAAAGGATATAGAGGCACTGGAGAAGGTGCAAAAGATTTACAAGAATACCAGAATGGAACAGCTTTTACTATCGAGGAAATAGGCTGGGGCTCTTTTCTCTGGAGGGTAACTTCCTAGAGGCTTTATGAAGAGTTTCAATGGGGTAGACAGATGTTTCCACTTGTGGGGAAAGAAGTGGGAGTTTGTGTAGTTTAGCTGTGACGTCTGCAAATAATTGCTGTTTATAAAAGGCAATTTTGACGTCAAGAATGGTTCAAGTTTAGTTATGGGAATTTTTTTGCGGGGGGGCAGGTTTAAGGAAGAAGTAGAAATATGATTAATTCCTATATATTACATGTGTTTCATTCCGTTTTAATCAACCAATAACATCTGGTGTATCCCAAATGTCTATCAATCCAAGTCATAGAGCAAAGTTAAAGGACACATTGCTTACCGTCAATAACTTGCATTTATATAGAAGCTATAACATAGGAAAACGGCCCAAGGTGCTTCACAGGAGCATTTACAGAATTTGACACTGAACCCCAAAAGTAGATATTAGGACAAGTGAACAAATTCTTCAGAGGTAGGTTTTAAGGAGTAGAGAGGGATCGAGATCGAGCACGAGAGAAATGGAGAGAGAGAGAGAGAGAGAGATCCAGAGCGAGAGAGAGTGTGTGAGATCGAGAGTGAGAGAGAGAGTGAGTGAGAATCAGAGAGAGAGTGAGAGAGTGAGAATGATAGAGAGAGAGAGTGAGAGAGAGACTGAGATCACATGGACTGAAATGAAATGGCTGGACACTGATATCTACGATGATGGTGACCTCGAGAGGAGTCCAGGTGCGATCATCCACTTGGCACATTTGACTGAAGACATTTGCCAACATCTCAACTTGTCTCCAGCATTCACTGCTGGGCTCCACCATGGCTGAGGATGGTGATGTTTGAGAGGTTCTCCTCCTGTTAGCTGCTTGGTTGTCCACATAGCTGTGTCCACACCTTGCTGCTTTAGGTGTTCAGCAGGCAGGTATTTATATATACATGTAATATATGCATAGATTTTACATATCTGGATGAGTTAGGACATTCAACATTCCTACATTACAGCAGTGACTACACTCCAAAACTACTTCATTGGCTGTAAAGTGCTTTGGGATATCCTGAGGTCATGAAAGGCACCGTAGAATGATAGCTACACTAGGCTGGTACCTCATTCTCTGCTACTCCTGGCTCACTCTTCTACACTTGCACTGAAGCAGGTATAGTCTCCTGGCTTGTTGGTGATCAAGCAGTGAGAGCCATCAGGTTACATATTGTGGTGGGATACAATTCTGCTGCTGCTGATGCTCCGCAGCATCTCATGATGTCATGACCTTCGTCTGTCTCCCTTAGCCTGGTTGTAGTGCCACACTACACGATGGAGAGTGATGCAGCCATTATATATCAGCCTACATTAGATGGTCAAATGCTGCAGGGAGACTCCAGGCCACAACTACTGATTATGGAGCAGAGAAAGTGAGTGCAATGGGCCCGAGGGTCAGTTGCTGAGATGTTACTTGGAGCAGGAATGGAAGACTAACCCTTGAGAACCAGCGGAGGCAGGCTGACAGATAGAGCTTATCAAAAATGCAAACTACTGTTAGATCCGTGTATCTTGATGTTGTGTCCTTCAATAATTAGACAAGAGACTGTAGGGAACGATCAACAGGTGTTTACTAGATGAGGGTTACTCTAAAACTAACAATACAGATCCCTACTCAGGGTTTATATACAGGTGTGGTCACTGCTGGTACTACAGTATACAGGAGCTGTAAAAAGTAGCTCTCCCCCTTAAAGGTACATACATTACAATTCCTCCCCTTTTAGATTAACAGTACAATAACACTCATTTAACAATTAAATATCAAACTAATTACAATTAACACTTTTAACATGCAACATTAACTGAAAATAGTCTATTTATAAATTCAGTCTTTGGGGAGGCTTCCTGATCCTTTCTGGATAGTGCCTTTCCTGAGTGTCTTGCTCTTGGTGCGGAGGCGATTCTGGCCCCCTGTCGTCGGTTGGTTCATCCGTTTCCGATGCTACTGTTTCTGGGGTAGATGCTACCTGTATGTCGGGTTCATCACCAGGTACGTATAGGCGAGACATGGGGTTGACTCATTCCTGTGACTCTAGGATCTGGTCAACATGGCATCTCACAATGTTCTCCCCAACATCCACTGTGTACATTAGTGGCCCCTGCCGTGTGCATATCGTTCCTGGTCGCCATTTCTCTGTTCGGTAGTCGCGGGCCAAGACTGGTTGCCCTACATTGAAGCTCCTTGTCGGCTTCTCATTGATGTGCTGGAATTGCTTATTTTCAACATCTCTTCGTACATTTGGTCTGAGCAAATCCAGATGAGATCTCAACCTTCGGTTAAAGAACATAATGGCCGGGGCCTGTTTGGTGACTGCATGTATCGCATTTCTGTAGGCTAACAGGAAATTGTCCACCTTATGCTGCAGTGGAATGTCATCATCGCACATGGTCTATACTGCTTTTTTAAAGGTTTGTACGAACCTCTCAGCCAATCCATTTGTGGCTTGGTGATACAGGGTGGATGTGTAATGCCTTACCCCATTCCTTTTCATAAATCTTCGAAACTCTTCGGACACAAACTGTGGTCCGTTATCAGAGCAAATCTGCTCTGGCAAGCCTTTCCTGGCAAAAATGGTCCGTAGGACTGCAATAGTTTTCTCCGTGGTGGTGGAGGACATTTTGATCACCTCAGGCCATTTCGAGTGCGCATCCATGGCTATTAAAAACATTGAGTCCATGAATAGACCAGCAAAATCAATATGCACCCGTTGCCATGGAGATGAGGGCCACTCCCATGGGTGAAGAGGGGCATGTGGTGGTGCATTTTGGGCCTTCTGGCATCCTGAGCAGCTCTTTGTCAGGCCCTCGATTTGCTGATCGATCCCTGGCCACCACACATAAGCCCTAGGAAGGCTTTTCATTTTCACCCCTCCCAGATGACCTTCGTGAAGCTCATTGAGCACTCTCTCCCTTAACTTGGGTGGAATTACCACTCGGGATCCACACATCAAGGTCCCCTGGCATACCGACAGCTGTTCTCTTCTGGATGAGAATGCTGGCAACAGTGAGTCGCCATGTGCTGGCCATCCCTTCACCGTCAAATCATATACCCGAGACAGTGTCGGGTCATTTCGGGTCTCCTTCTCTATACCAGCATTAGTTACTGGCAAGCATTCAATTATAGTCGAATGAAATATTTCGACAGGAATCCACTGCTGGTGCTTCCTCCGCAGTAGGCACTGGCAGGTGTGATAGCCCATCAGCGTTTCCATGCTGTTTCAAGCCCTTATACTCGATTTCATATTGGTGAGCCCCTAGAAAACGGGACCATCTTTGTAGCCGTTGCGCAGTCATCACTGGAACGCCCTTCTTTGGATTAAAGATGGAGACAAGTGGTTGGTGGTCAGTCAGCAAGGTAAATCTCTGCCCGTGCAGATAGTGTTTGAACTTTTTCACACCCCACACTAGGCTGAGGGCCTCCCTGTCAATCTGGGCGTAGTTACGCTCGGCTGAGGTTAGTGACCGAGACGCAAAGGCTACTGGTCTCTCTGAGCCGTCTGGGAATTTGTGCGACAGCACCGCTCCAATGCCATAGGGTGATGCATCACACACCAACCGAATTGGTAGTGCTGGGTTGAAATGAGCAAACAGCTCTTTTGATGTGCTCAATGCTTTGCTCTTCTGGAAAGCTCATTTACATTCGTCACTCCACTTCCTATAGTACCCCCGTTTTCAGTAGGCTGTTCAGTGGGTGTAGTACGTGGGTGTAGTACGGTAGACAAATTCGACAAGAACTTATGGTAGTAGTTCACCAGCCCGAGGAACGACCTCAGTTGTGACACATTTTCCGGTGTTGGAGCCTTGACTACTGCCTCAATCTTTTCAGCGGACTTATGTAACCCCTCTTTATCAATAATGTGGCCACAATACGAGATCTGCTTCTGGAAAAACTCGCATTTGTGGCGATTAGCTCAGAGCCCATATTCCTTCAATCTAGTGAGCACATGCTCCAGGTTGGCGAGGTGATCATTGTCATTTTCGCCCGTGACCAGGATGTCGTCCAAATAACACTGGGTCCCTGGAATACCTTGCAGGACTTGATCCATTGCCCTTTGCCAAATAGCCGGAGCTGATGCTACCCCGAACACCAGCCGGTTGTATTGGTAGAGACCTTTATGAGTGTTGATCGTGACGTACTCTTTCGAGGCTTCTTCTACCTCCATTTGCAGGTACGCCTGGGCCAAATCAATCTTAGTGAAGCGTTTCCCTCCAGATTGCGAGGCGAAAATATCTTCAATCCGCGGAAGCGGATTTTGTACAGTGTTAAGGACTGGGTTCACTGTCACCTTAAAGTCCCCACAGATGCGAACCTTCTTTGGTTCCCCTGGCGTATTACTCAACGACCTCTTCATTACAGGAACGATGGGTGTAGCCCACTCGCTCCAGTCCACTTTGGACAGTACTCCTGAACGTTCCAAACCTTCCAGCTCTGCTTTGATGGCTGGGCAGATCGCATAAGGTACCGGTCTGGCCTTAAAAACTTTGGGCTTGCATTTTCCTCTATTTTGATCGTCGCTGTTATGCCTTTTAGTGTTCTGAGTCCCTGCTGGAACACTTCTTGTGCGTCAGTTAGCATTATGACAGTCATCCAGGTGTGACGTTGTCATCCTTTTTGGCATCTACAGTCAGTGCTTGTATGGAATGCCAATCTAGCTGTATATTCCGGATCCATTCACGTCCTAGTAGGGGTGGTCCTCCATCTGGCAATACATATAGGTCCATTTTTGGTGTTTCCTTGCCGTTATATATAACGTTCACTGTTATTTTTCCTTTGGGGTAGACTTTTTGCCCCGTGTACGTCTTCAAGACAATCTTTGTATCTCTCAAAGGTATATGTGAGAATAGCCGCTTGTAGTCCCTTCGGTTTATGACTGTTAGGGCTGATCCTGTGTCCAATTCCATTTTCACTTGGACTCCTGCTATCTTGAGCATGACCCAGATAGTTTGGTGATCCTCCGTTTTGATCACATTATGTAGTTTCAGACAACCCAGCTCCTTGCTTCCAGAATGTGTATCACTTTTCTGTTCGTCTGAACTACTCTCCGTCACCTTATGTACCTTCTTGTACTTCTCCTGTGGAGATTTCTTGCTGCTGGTTTTCTTTCCCGACCTGCAGACTCTTGCTATGTGTCCTACTTTTCCACACTGTCTGCACACTTTGTCCTTGAACCAGCAATCCTTATGTTCGTGTGTTGGTCTGCCGCAGCGATAGCACTTCACTGTTCCGTATGACATTTCATTTGTGCCATATTCTTGCGGTCTCCGTTGTATCTCTGCCGCGCCCCGTGCTGCTGCTTCATGTGATACTGCAATGCTGAAAGCCTTGTCCAGCATAAGATCCTTTTCTGATAGAAGCCGTTTCTGGGTTCCTTCACTTTGAAGCCCACACACAAACTTGTCCCTTAAAGTATCTGCTAGTCCCGTTCCAAACTGGCAGTGTTTCGATAGCATGGGCATTTCCGTTAAATACTCAGCATTACTTTCATCTTTATGCTGGTTCCTTTTGTGAAACTTAAATCTTTCTGCTATCAGCAGCGTTGTGGGGTTTAAGTGGTCCTGTAGGATTAACACTATGCTTTCAAAATCCTTTTCTACTGGCTTCTCTGGGGTTACTAGGTTTCGTAGTAAGCCATACGTTTGTGCACCCATTGAGTTCAGCAATACCAGTGCTTTCTTGTCATCTGGCACTTCATTCGCCTTGCAGTATACTTCTATGCGTTCGACATATGTCATCCAATCTTCGACTTCATTGTCGAACGCTGTGATACTGCCACTCTTTGGCATTTTTGGGTGTGGTTAGACTGGCTTAAAATGGCGTCTCCCGCGCTTCTGCCAACGCTGCTCTCGGCGGTCCTCGTGGCAAATAATGATGCCATGTGGGTTTCGTGCGCTGCTCCTGCGCTGCTGCCAATGCCGCTCTCTGCGGTCCTCGTGGCAATGGCAGCGCCTCGCATTTTCCTGTGTGCCTCTCTCCCCCATTGACGCTGCTCGTCCCTTGAACACCGGCTGCACTCTGCTCGCTCTCGTCTCTCTCCCCGTTGACGCCGCTCAGTCCTGAACACCGGCTGCGCCCTGTGCGCTCTGCCCTCTCTCTCTCCCCCGTCGACGCTGCTCAGCCTTTTTCTGTGCCGCTCGGTCGGCTCTAGCCGCCGCTGTCCGGGAAGTGTCTGCGCAGAACCTGTTGCCAGCCCGTTTCGCTGGACCACCGTGACTGGAAAGCCAAGCCTGGCTCTCGACAGCCTCCCCTGCGATGCTCAAATCTCCGCTGGTTGACTGGGCGGTTGCCCGTGGTCGATGCCCGTGCTTCTGGACTCGACCTCCTTCCACTGTTCTCCAGGAGCGAATCCCTGGGAGGTGATGCAGAGTTACAGGTGGGTTCGAATCTGCATCATCGCCAATGTTATACCCGTGTATCTTAATGTTGTGTCCTTCAATAATCAGACAACAGACTGCAGGGAACGATCAACAGGTGTTTACTGAATGAGGGTTCAAACTGCAACTGACTGTACAGATCACTACTCAGGGTTTATATACAGGTGTGGTCACTGCTGGTTCTACAGGATACAGGAGCTGTAAAAAGTAGTTCTCCCCCTTAAAGGTACATACATTACACCATCCAGGACAAAGCAGCTCACTTAATTGGCGCTCCATCCACCATCTTAACTGTTTACTGCCTTCACCATTGGTGCACCGTGGCTGCAGTGTGTACCATCTACAAGATGCACTGCAGCATCACGCCAAGGCTTCTTTGACAGCACCTCCCAAACCCACGACCTCTACCACCTCGAAGGACAAGAGCAGCAGGCACATGGGAACACCACCACTTCCAAGTTCCCCTTCAAGTCAAACACCATCCTGACTTGGAAATACATTGCATTTCCTTCATCATCGCTGGGTCAAAATCCTGGTACTCCCTCCCTAACAGCACTGTAGGAGTACCTTCACCACACGAACTGCAGCGGTTCAAGAAGGTGGCTGATCATCATCACCACCTTCTCAAGGGCAGTTAGGGATGGGCAATAAATTCTGGCCTTGCCAGCAATGCCCACACCCCAGGAATGAAAAAAAACCTTGTGCATTCTATAATGTTTACATTCTGCATTTAATTGTTGATTTATTGTTTTTGATCTGAGCTATATTAACCAATTTGTATATACAAAGACCAGGCATACATCAGAAGGATCCAAGGGATGGATGGAAGGAATCATTGGAAGAACAGAGGTCCTACTGAGGTGATTTCTCATTGGACTGATCTTTTGTCCACCTATTTGGTGTCTAGTCCCTGTTCAGGTGAACACCCCCTCCCACATTAGTTACACCATGGGGGATATAGGGGCAAAGTGTGTTGGGGGCCTTATTTCACAAATCATACCAGCAACACAGGTTAATAAAGTCATAAAACATGCAACGCTCTGGGGTAAATTCATAGAATAGAATTGAAAAGCAGAAATGTTACGTCAATCGTATAGTACCACTGTCGGAGGTGGCAAGTTTCGGAAGAGACGTTAAACCGAGGCCCCGTCTGCTCTCTCAGGTGGACGTAAAAGATCCCATGGGCACTATTTCAAAGAAGATTATCTGCTCATTATCTAGACAGAGTAGATAGAGAGAAACTGTTCCCATTGGCGGAAGGGTCGAGAACAAGTGGACACAGATTTAAGGTAATGTAGGGAGGCATCTTTTACCTGGTTTACGGTAATTTACCTTCCTTCACCTGGTTTACGGTAATTTACCTGGTCAAGCAGCTTTTTGCTGCTGCACTCTGACCAATCCCAAACAGCGGTTACAAATCGCTAAACCCACCCTTCCAGTTCTGACTGGAGGAACTTATAATTAATGATATATTAAAAATGGACAAATGATCTGGATGTAAGAAAGTCAAACTTTATTAACTAAAGAAAACAACACCACACGATCAAAGCAATAAAGAACCTACACCACACGATCAATGTAAAATTGCTTAACAGGGGAAGGCAGATGGCAAAAACGAGGGATAAATGGCTACAATGTAAGTCTTACAATCTTAGCAATTTCCCTTAAATTACCAGCCCTCCAACTCCTTACTAGATTGCCTTGCTGAGGAGTCAGAAACCTGCTGAACTGTGGTCCAAAGAGAGAGAAGAGCTCACCTGCAGGTCCAAGGAAAATAAGAGAGAGATATGCTTCTGAGAAGCTATCTTTATATCCTGGGAGCTCCTGCTGTCTTGGCGCTGAAAAGGTCTGTGTGCAAATTCGCGCCGAAAAGTTCAAATACACAAGAGAAAGGCCATGAACTTCCTCCATTCATACATGAGACATCACGTAGTAGAGTCAATTTCAGTGAATGGATGTGTGTAATCAACCCAATTGTGCATGCTGTCCGATGATTGGCTGATTGAAACGAGCTATTTCCCAGTGGCCAAACTGCTCCCATTGTCTGGAATGGGTGATTCAAACCCATTCAGTTTAAACTGTTCCCTTCCTCAGTTTGAGTGTCCTTTTCAAAAGTCTGGGCTGAGCCTTCGAACCATCTCCATTCACCCTGATGGGGTTTGAATGGGGCTATTTTACTATGTAAACAGAAACCCATTCATTGTGGTCACTCGAAACCGCAGCCTCAAGTGGTTTAATCCCTTATGTCAACAAGGTAGCAGTTTCCTGTAAACAAACATCGATTGTCTCTGAAGGGAAGGGAAACTCCCTTTTTTTGATTGACAGAATTTGACTGCCATTGCCTCCCCTTGTCTGTGAATGGCTTTGAATGGAGTTGATTTACTGTGTAAACAGCTTGGGAGGCTATAGTAAACAAAGCCATTTCCTGTGGACAGCTTTAAGTGGTTTGATCAGTTTCTGTAAACACATCGATTGTATTGGCAGGGTGGGGGAACTCCCCCCTATGCCCACCCCCTGACCGGACCTGCCCATGCTACAGGGTGACTGACAGCCCGGCTCCATTCAAATGCTAACAGAAACCCGCCTTTGATTGGCAGGTCTTTCTCACAGACACACTTACAAGCTGCTATTGTCTCCTGCCATGTGGTCCGACAGCCATTTTAAGCCCTGGAATATTAAAACAGTCCAAAACTCCATCTTTTAATAAAATGATTTTCCTCTCAAAGTGTGCGATTTTCACAGTTCTTTGATTCCAGTGTCCAAGTGCCGCTCTGCCTACGAGCTTTTCAATGCAGCCTTTTTGCAGTTCTGGGTATGTTTTAAAGCATTGTCCAACCCAGAGACAATTTAAATCATACAATTCCTCGTATTAATGTTTCCCGATCTTCGGGGCTGAGGGGATTTTTGCGAACCCCTACAGTAATTGGCAGAAGATCCAAAGGCGACATGAGGAAAAAAGTTTTTAGGCAGCGTGTGGTTATGATCTGGAATGCACTGCCTGAGAGTGTGGTGGAGGCAGATTCAATCGTGGCTTTCAAAAGGGAACTGGATAAGTAGCTGTAGGAAAATAAATTTGCAGGGCTTGGGTCATGTCTCTCTAAGCTGAGTGAATTTTTTGAGGAGGTAACAAGGTGGGTCGATGAGGGTAGTGCGTTTGATGTAGTCTTTCTGGATGTTAGCAAGGGTTTTGATAACGTCCCACATGGCAGACTGGTCATGAAAGTAAAAGCCCATGGGATCCGAGGCAAAGTGACAAGTTAGACCTAAAATTGGCTCAGAGGCAGGAAACAAAGGGTAATGGTCGAAGGGTGTTTTTATGACTGGAAGGCTGTGTCCAGTGGGGATCCGCAGGGCTCAGCACTGGGTCCTTTGCTTTTTGTGGTATATATCAATGATTTGGGCTTGAATGTAGGAAGTATGATTAATAAGTTTGCGGATGATACCAAAACTGGCCGTGAGGTTGAAAATGAAGAAGAAAGCTGTAGACTGCAGGAAGATATCAATGGACTGGTCGGTGGGCAGAACAGTGGCAAATGGAATTCAATCCAGAGAAGTGTGAGGTAATGCATTTGGGAGGGCTAACACGGCAAGGGAATAC
Source organism: Somniosus microcephalus (assembly GCF_052327205.1). Lineage (NCBI taxonomy): Eukaryota > Metazoa > Chordata > Chondrichthyes > Squaliformes > Somniosidae > Somniosus > Somniosus microcephalus. The sequence continues at coordinate 66,367,170 of NC_140999.1, read as the reverse complement.
ACACTAAATGGTAGGACACTGAGAAGTGCAGGGGATCAGAGGGACCTTGGAGTGCATGTCCACAGATCCCTGAAGGTAGCACGACAGGTAGATAAGATAAGGTGGTTAAGAAGGTATACAGGATACTTGCCATTATGAGCTGAGGAATAGAATATAAGAGCAGGGAGGTTATGCTTGAACTGTATAAAACATTAGTTCGGCCACAGCTAGAGTACTGCGTGCAGTTCTATTCACCACATTATAGGAAGGATGTGATTGCACTAGAGGAGGTGCAGAGGAGATTTACAAGGATGTTGCCTGGGCTGGGGAATTTTAGCTATGAGGAAAGATTGGATAGGCTGGGTTTGTTTTCTTTGGAACAGAGGAGGCTGAGGGGAGACATAATTGAGGTGTATAAAATTATGAGGGGCCTAGATAGAGTGGATAGGAAGGCCCTATTTCCCTTAGCAGAGGGGTCAATAACCAGGGGGCACAGATTTAAAGTAATTGATCGGAGGTTTGAGGGGATTTGAGGAGACATTTTTTCATGGGGGTCTGCAATTCACTGCCTGAAAGGGTGGTAGAGGCAGAGACCCTCATCACATTTAAAAAGTACTTGGATAGACACTTGAAATGCCGTAACCGACAAGGCTACGGACTAAGTTCTGGAAAATGGGATTAGCGTGGATTGCTTTTTTCCGGCCGGCACTGACAAGATGGGCCAAATGGCCTCCTTCTGTGCTGTAACCATTCTATGATTGTATGATTAGATTGCTGTTTGTGGGAGCTTGCTGTGCACAAATTGGCTGCCGCCTTTCCTACATTACAACAGTGACTACACTTCAAAAATAATTCATTGGCTGTAAAGTGCGTTGGCACATCCAGTGGCCATGAAAGGCGCTACAGAAATGCAAGCCTTTCTTTTTCTTTGCTTGGTTAGACCACAGTAGGAGTATGGTGCAGAGTTCTGTTCTCGGTTACAAAAAGGATATAGAGGCACTGGAGAAAGTGCAAAAGATTTACAAGGATAACAGATCTCAGGAGAAAAGGCCCCAGAGGCTCAGGTAGGCGTACCAATCCCCAATCTCAGGGAAGGAGAGAGGTAAAAAGTATTCGAGGTGTGACGTCACCACAAAACAGGTAGGTGATTGGTTGGAGTATTTCTCTCTCTTTTAAAACTTTAAGTCTGTGGTTTATAGTTTTTAAGGTCTCTGTGGTGTAGCGGGGACAGTTTGTAAACCAGGGCCCTTAAATATATCATTTAACTGTAGTGAAATTGGTTGGATTCATTTAATTTTAATTAATTAGTTAAAGGATAAGTCATGGCAGGACAGCCCAGCCCTGTAGTGTGCTCCTCCTGCTCTATGTGGGAAATCAGGGACGCTTCCTGCGTCCCTGACGACCATGTGTGCGGGAAGTGTGTCCAGCTGCAGCTACTGACAGACCGCATTGCGGCACTGGAGCTGCGGATGGATTCATTTTGGAGCATTCGCGATGCTGAGGACGTCGTGAATATCACATATAGCGAGTTGGTCACACCGCAGGTAAAGGGTGTACAGGCAGGAAGGGAATGGGTGACCAGCAGGCAGAGTAAGAGGCGCAGGCAGGTAGTGCAGGAATCCCCTGCGGCCATCCCCCTCTCCAACAGATATACCACTTTAAATACTGTTGGGGGGGATGACTCATCAGGGGAAGGCAGCAGCAGCCAACTTCCTGGCACCATGGGTGGCTCTGCTGCACAGGCTGGGAGGAAAAAGAGTGGAAGAGCTATAGTGATAGGGGACTCAATTGTAAGGGGAATAGATAGGCGTTTTTGCGTCCGCAATCGAGACTCCAGGATGGTGTGTTGCCTCCCTGGTGCAAGGGTCAAGGATGTCTCGGAGCGGCTGCAGAACATTTTGGAGCGGGAGGACGAACAGCCAGTTGTCGTGGTGCACATAGGCACCAACGATAGAGGTAAAAAACGGGATGAGGTCCTAAAAGCAGAATATAGGGAGTTAGGAGGTAAATTAAAAAATAGGACCTCAAAGGTAGTAATCTCAGGATTGCTACCAGTGCCACATGCTAGTCAGAGTAGAAATAGGAGGATATTTCAAATGAATACATGGCTAGAGGAATGGTGCAAGGGGGAGGGATTCAAATTCCTTGGACATTGGAATCGGTTCTGGGAGAGGTGGGACCAGTACAAACGGGACGGTTTGCACCTGGGCAGGGCCGGGACCGATGTCCTAGGGGCACTGTTTGCTAGTGCTGTTGGGGAGGGTTTAAACTAAAGTGGCAGAGGGTTGGGAACCTGAGCAGGGAGACAGAGGAAAGGGAATACAAGGAAAAAAGCAAAAGACAGGAAGGAGAAAAACAAAATTAGAAGGCAAAGAACTCAACGGTTTAAATCAAACATGGTCACAGTAAATAATAATTCATGTAGGTCTGAGAGCGTTAAAAAAACAAGCCTGAAGGCTTTGTGTCTTAATGCAAGGAGCTTTCGGAACAAGGTGGATGAATTAGCTGCGCAAATAGAGGTAAACGAATATGATTTGATTGGGATTACAGAAACATGGCTCCAGGATGGCCAAGGCTGGGAACTCAACATCCAGGGGTATTCAATATTTAGGAAGGATAGGCAAAAAAGAAAGGGAGGTGGGGTAGCATTGCTGGTTAAAGAGGGGATTAACACAATTGAAAGGAAGGATATTAACTCTGATGATGCGGAATCTGTATGGGTAGAACTGAGAAATATCAAGGGGCAGAAAACGTTAGTGGGAGTGGTATATAGACCTCCAAACAGTAATACGGAGGTTGGGGATGGCATTAAACGGGAAGTTAGAGACGCGTGCAATAAGGGCACAGCAGTCATCATGGGTGACTTTAATTTACATATAGATTGGGCTAACCAAATTAGTAAAAATACTGTGGAGGAGGAATTCCTAGAATGTTTACGGGATGGTTTTCTGGAACAATATGTCGAGCAACCAACCAGAGATCAGGCCATCTTAGACTGGGTATTATGTAATGAGAGAGGATTAATTAGCAATCTTGTTGTACGAGGCCCCTTGAGTCAGAGCGATCATAATATGATAGAATTCTTCATTAGGATGGAGAATGAAATAGTTGACTCGGCGACTAGGGTCCTGAATTTAAATAAAGGAAACTACGATGGTATAAGCTGCGAATTGGGTAGGATTGATTGGGGAATGTCACTCAAAGTGTTGACGGTGGATAGGCAATGGCAAACATTCAAAGACCGCATGGATGAACTACAGAAGTTGTTCATCCCAGTTTGTGATAAGAATAAAACTAAAAGGGTGACTCAACCGTGGCTAACAAGGGAAATTAGGGATAGCATAAGATCCAAGGAGAGGGCATATAAATTGGCCAGAAAAAGCAGTAAGCCTGAGGATTGGGAGCAGTTTAGGATTCAACAAAGGAGGACAAAGGGATTAATTAAGAAGGGGAAAATAGAATATGAAAGTAAGCTCGCAGGGAACATAAAAACTGACTGTAAGAGCTTTTATAGATATGTGAAGAGAAAAGGATTAGTGAAATCAAGTGTAGGTCCCTTGCAGTCAGAAGCAGGGGAAGTTATAATGGGGAACAAAGAAATGGCAGACCAATTAAATGCATATTTTGGTTCTGTCTTCACATAGGAGGACACAAATAACCTCCCAGAGATGTTGGAGAGCATAGGGTCTGATGAGAGGGAGGAACTGAAAGAAATCAGTATTTGTAGGGAAATGGTGTTGGGGAAATTGATGGGATTGAAGGCCGATAAATCCCCAGAGCCTGATAATCTGCATCCTAGGGTACTTAAGGAAGTGGCCCTAGAAATAGTAGATACATTGCTGATCATCTTCCAAAATTCGCTGGAATCTGGAACTGTACCCATGGATTGGAGGGTAGCTAATGTTACCCCACTATTCAAAAAGGGTGGTAGAGAGAAAGCGGGGAATTACAGACCGGTAAGCCTGACATCGGTAGTGGGGAAAATGCAGGAGTCCATTATAAAGGATGTAATTACTGAGCACTTGGAAAACAGTGACAGGATCGGACAAAGTCAACATGGATTTACAAAAGGTAAATCGTGCTTGACTAATCTACTGGAATTTTTTGAGGATGTAACTGGGAAAATAGATAAGGGAGAACCAGTAGATGTGGTGTATTTGGACTTTCAAAAGGCTTTCGATAAGGTCCCACATAAGAGATTAACGTGTAAAGTTAAGGCACATGGGATTGCGGGCAAGCTATTGACTTGGATAGAGAACTGGTTGGCGGACAGAAAGCAGAGAGTAGGAATTAACGGGTCTTTTTCCGAGTGGCAGGCAGTGACTAGTGGGGTACCGCAGGGATCGGTCCTTGGACCCCAGCTATTCACAATATACATTAATGATCTAGATAAGGGAACTAGATGTAATATCTCCAAGTTTGCAGACGACACAAAGCTGGGTGGGTGTGTGTGCTGCGAGGAGGATACCGAGAAACTCCAGGATGATTTGGACAGGTTGGGTGATTGGGCAGAAGCGTGGCAGATGCAATATAGCGTGGATAAATGTGAGGTTATCCACTTTGGTGTCAAAAACAGAAAGGCAGACTATTATCTGAATGGCAATAGATTGGGAGAAGGGGAAGTGCAACGAGACCTGGGTGTCCTTGTGCACCAGTCGCTGAAGGTAAGCATACAGGTGCAGCAGGCGGTGAAGAATGCAAATGGTATGTTGGCCTTCATAGCAAAAGGGTTTGAGTACAGGAGCAAGGATGTCCTGCTGCAGTTGTACAGGGCCTTGGTGAGACCACACCTTGAGTACTGTGTGCAGTTTTGGTCACCTTATCTGAGGAAGGATGTTCTTGCCATGGAAGGAGTTCAGTGAAGATTCACAAGGCTGATCCCTGGGATGGCAGGAATGACGTATGAGGAGAGATTGGGTCGATTGGGCTTATACTCGCTGGAGTTTAGAAGAATGAGAGGGGATCTCATCGAAACTTATAAAATTCTGACAGGTCTGGACAAACTAGATGCAGGTAGAATGTTCCCGATGGTCGGAGAGTCCAGAACCAGGGGTCATAATCTAAGGATAAGGGGTAAGCCATTTAGGACAGAGATGAGGAAGAATTTCTTCACCCAGAGAGTGGTGAACCTGTGGAATTCTCTACCACAGAAGGCGGTTGAGGCCAAGTCTTTAAATATATTCAAGAAGGAGTTAGATATATTTCTTAGAGCTAAAGGTATCAAGGGATATGGGGAGAAGGCAGGTACGGGGTACTGAGTTTGGATGATCAGCCATGATCTCATCGAATGGTGGAGCAGGCTCGAGGGGCCGAATGGCCTACTCCTGCTCCTATCTTCTATGTTTCTATGTTTCTATGACCAGTTACAACTATCGAGGAATTTTGCTGGAGCTCTTTCCTAGAGGTTTTATGAAGAGTTTCAATGGGGTCGACAGATGTTTCCACTTGTGGGGAAAGAACTAGGAGTTTGTGTAGTTTAGCTGTGACCTCTGCAAATAATTGCTGTTTATAAAATGCAATTTTGTTTTCAAGAATCGTTCAATGATTTTTTTTTGAAGGGGCACGGTTAAAGAAGAGTTCAAGAAGTAGAAATATGATTAATTCCTGAGTTAGGACATTCAACATTCCTACATTACAACAGCGACTACACTTCAAAACTACTTCATTGGCTGTAAGGTGCTTTGGGACATCCTGAGATCGTGAAAGGCGCTGTAGAATGATAGCTTCACTAGGCTGGTACCTCATTCTCCGGTATTCCTGGTGCTGCTCCTGGCTCACTCTTCTACACTTGCATTGAAGCAGGGTTATTTTCCTGGCTTGTTGGTGATCAAGCAGTGAGGGCCACCAGGTTACATATTGTGGTGGGATACAATTCTGCTGCTGCTGATGGTCCGCAGCACCTCATGATGTTTGGACTACTAGACCTGTCCTTAGTCTGTCTCCCTTAGCCTGGTGGTAGTGCCACACTACACGATGGAGAGTGGTGCAGCCATTATATATCAGCCTACATTAGACGGTCAAATCCTGCAGGGAGGCTCCAGGCCACAACTTCTGACACTAGAGCAGAGAAAGTGAGTGCAATGGGCCCGAGGGTCAGTTGCTAAGATGTTATTTGGAGCAGGAATGGAAGACTGACCCTTGGGAACCAGCGGAGACAGGCTGACAGACGGACCGTTTGCCTGCCTGCCTCTCTTCCGCGGCTATGTTCGCGCCCGGGTGGCGCTGCAGATGGGGCACGCGGTGTCCGCCGGCACGCTTGAGGCCTTCCGCGACCGGTGGGCGCCGCGGGGACTGGAGTGCATCATCACCCCGGCCAACGCAATTTTAACTTAATTTGTTCAGTTTTATTTTATTTGTTTAATGAAAAAGAGTGACAGGCTGACAGATACAGCGTATCAAGAATGCAAACTACCTCCCCGAGTAACCCGTGGGAACAGGAACCCGCCACACTGGGATTGGCTCCAATTCCTGCCGCACTCGGAGCCCGGCCATAAAGCGGCTTGGTGTGGGAGGAGATTATTATTCTACTTGCAGCAACCAAGATGGGCCATTGGACGGTTGGCTGCTCTCTCTGCCTCTTCGCTGGGCTCTCCTTACTCCGAGCCCAGCCACTGCTTCTCGGCGATGATGTTTGTCCGACAGACCCAGGCTGGAGATTTGAGTGCGGCCACCCAGACATTAGCAGCACCGACTGCATCAGCCAGGGTTGCTGCTTTGACCCGCGGGGCTCGAATGTCCATCCCTGCTTCTACAGTCTGAGGAACAGCCCAGGTAACAAAGCGCTCCTCGACCCGATTCTAGAGGGAATACTTGTGGGGATGGGGGAGGAATCCAACTTGTAGACCAGGACATGATCCACGGACTTGTTGCTGTCTCATTCTGTGTAATGGGGCAGGGTGGACATGTCTGTTGACCGAACTCATCCCGTGGAGTCCTGAGTGTAGCTGCTTCCCCTTGGTGTATGGTATTGTAATTAACTAAATAGAACATCAAGGTGTATGGCTGTTCCTCCCGCCATCATATTGAAGGCAGGTGTCAATAGTTGAGGTTCGGGGTATTGGAAGGAATTAGCTCGGTTTGTGAATACTTGCTGGAATGAGGAAATGGTGTCCAGTTTGATTCAGTTGAAGTCAAGTAACCTGCTGCTGAAATTGTATAATGAGTGACCCTATTGCTCTGCGAAGGTGTTGATTCTGTCGATCAGGTGGTTATTGGGCATTATTAATGGTACATGTCTGGTCTACAATGGCAGTAAATCTCAAACCTGTGCTTCATCTAATGGTGGTAGGGTGGAGCAAGTTTGGCCTTGACGGTTGATCCACCTGGTGAAGGAACATTGGTGGTAAAATTGGCCTTTCAGTAGAATTGGTAATGTGTTGAGTCTGCAGGATCTCTTCTACAGGTTGGTTGGTCAAGCTGTTACTGGATTAGTAGTTGTTGAGAACATGGAATCTTCTGTAGGCTACAATTTATATTTATGAATTCTCTCATTGAATAGCCAGTCACACCCACAGTAGTGGAAAGGTAACTGCTGTTGCAAGGAAGGTTTTTTGATGGTAAATATCTGCCACACCTGATGCATGTGTTTGGGTTGTTGCTTATAAATATTGGTGGCCTGCAGTAGACCTTTGGACTCCAATGTTTTGATTTCCATGTGGTTTGGAGTTTGCTGCTGATTGGTACAAAGTAGCTCCCACCTTATGATGTTCTCTTGAATGGTGGTAGCAAAAAAAAATCACTATCCAGTCCAGAGCTTCCAATGCAATAGCATGGATATCTTGTAGGCTGCCTGAGAATTTCATCTGAGGGCAATGCTCAATGTTGTGATCCAGGGTCTAATTAGGAGCTCCACAGTCGCATGATGGGCATGCTTTAATCTTCCACCTATGCAGATGGTGGCAGCATCTACCATGACTGGTTCTGAGGCAGTTGATTGTCCTAGTTTGATCCTTCAGGCTGTACTATGAAGTCCTCTATGGAATCCATTTGGAATGTTGCATTTCACCATCTGTCAAGACTGAAGGGTTTTGGCAAGTGTCCAAAATTGCTTTCTAGATTTGAGATGGGTTGGCCTAGATCGGCATGTCTCTTCTGGTGTAGCGGTAGTTGCATCTGAGACTGCATATTCACAGCGTAAGTGTGGTGACCAATTACCTGATTGTCATTAAAAAAAACATCTGGTTCACTAATTTCCTTTTTTGGGGAAGGAAATCTGCTGTCTTTGCCTGGACTGGCCTATGAGTCCAGACCCACAGCAATGTGGTTGACTCTTAGCAGCTCTCTGAAATGGCCCAGCAAGCCACTGAGTTGTACCAAACCACTGACTGTCACTGGGAACCTTCCCCCACATGGAAGGCAGCTCACCACCACCTTTTTATGGGGCAATAAATCCCAGCCTTGCCAGTGACCCCCACATCCTGTGAATTAATAATAAAACAATAACTCAATCTGAAATCACTGCTAGCCATGGGTCAAGTGATATGCAGTTGGGATATAGATCAGTCATGATCTCATTGAATGGTGGCACCGGCCTGAGGGGCAGACTGGCCGAGACCTGTTCCCAGCTAATATAAATGCATCCTTGCTCACTCCACTGTCAAACTAAATGGTTGTGCTTCTACTTGGATTCTAGTCCTGTTCCTGCTGTGAGCTGGTCTGTGGCTTTTGAGACTCTGTCCCTCAAGTCTCTGGTCTGAGACCTCTGATTTCTCCACGAATGAGCAGTGGAATTGAATTGTAATTCTCTTGCAGTGTGCACAGCGGATGGTCAGTTCATCATAGTGATCTCCAAGACCCTGACCCTTCCTGCCCTCAACCTGTCATCTCTGTATGTGAAAGATGGACAAGAAGCAGAGTGCAGGCCTAAACTAACCACTGCCCAGCTTGCGACCTTCCGCTTCCCGATTACCTCTTGTGGCTCGACCAAGCGGGTGAGTATTAATGGGCCGAGCATTCTCCACCTGAATGAACCAGCTCCCTATTAACCAGTGTCCTCATTGCAGGAGGAGAATGGAACCTTGGTGTATGAAACGGATGTGTTGGGTAAGAGGATGATTCTGACTGGGAAACTGGGCTCAATAACCCGAGACAGCACCTTCAGGTAGGAGGATGGTGGGGAGATGTTGGGGTTGGAGGGATGTGTTGCTGGATGAAGCTCCACCTGCTATTGTCTCTCTGCAGCCTGCATGTCCAGTGCAAGTACAAGGGGAGGAAAGAGACTGGCTTACAAATCAATGCCACGGTTTACACGGCTCCTCCACCACCTCCAGCTTCTGATGATGGGATTCTGAAACTGGAACTGAGAATTGCAAAAGGTACAACGGCCCTGGGTAATGGTGACAGAAGCACTGGGAATGTGTCGATGCAGGGAGTTACTGATTCTTCTGTCTGCCTTTCAGGTGGTAACTACAGATCCTGGTATGTGGATAGTGACTACCCCATTCAGAGTATCCTTCAGGACCCGGTGTTTGTGGAGGTTCGTGTCCAGGACCGCACGGACCCAATGATTGTCCTGAGGTTGCATGACTGCTGGGCGACTCCTGTCCCAGCCCCAAACTTCGAGGTGCAATGGAGTTTACTGGTGGATGGGTAAGGAAAAGTTGAATGGAAGGGCTAATGGTTATAGAAAATGATGATGGGCAGGGAAAGATCAACTGTTCAATCAAGCCTGCCCCACACTGACACTAGCATTGTGACTAGACCGTTCCTACTCATCTGAATAACCACGCAATCTCCTGGGAGAGACAGAAAACCCAGGACCAGGACCAATGAGGAGAGGGAGGTGGGTGGGGGGAATACTGATTCCTCTGATTGCATCAGGTGATTGCATCCAGTCCTGGAGATCACATGGGCCACACTCTGCCAAATGTTAATTGTGAAGACACTTGCCTTCTATGTGATCGGAGCTCTGCTTCTGGCCAAGGACCAGTCCAGCTCTCCCCTGGTAGGTAGGCAGCAAATTGGAACCAACCCTTTGTCTGTGTTCTAGTCACTTGCTACTGTCTAGCCGGGGGGGGGGGTAGGAAGTAGAACCACCCAACATTAGTCTATTCCTACTCTTGCCCAAACACCTCCCCATGTCCTCGTATGTCAAACTAATAATCTCAGCAAGGATGCTATACAGCCCTTTATAGATCTCCATCAGGCCACCTCTAATTCTATGCTGGTCAAGGATAAATAGACACCGCTCAATGTGTCTGAGTAGCTAAGGTGCTTGTAGCTAGGATTCATTCTTGTAGTTCCTCAGTACCTTCTCCCATGGAAGCAGAGGGTAGTGGTTGATGTGTTTTTTTGTGACTGGAAGGCTGGTTCCAGTGGAGTTCTGCAGGGCTCAATACTAGGTCCCTTGCTTTGTGTGGTGTATATATCAACAATCTTGACTTGAATATAGGGGGGTATGATTAACAAGTTTACAGATGGTACTAAAATCTGCTGTGTGGTTGATACTGAAGGAAGCTGTAAACTGCAGGAAGATATCAATAAATTGGTCAAGTGGGCAGAATAGTGGCAAATGGAATACAACCTGGAGATGTGAGGTAATGCATTTGGGGAGGGCAACAAGGAAAGGGAATACACATTAAATGGTAGGACACGAGTAGTGTAGAGGAACAAAGGAACCTTGGCGTGCATGTCCACAGATCCCTGAAGGTAGCAGGCCAAGTAGATAAGGTGATTAAGAAAGCATATGTAATGCTTGCCTTTATTAGCTGTGGGATAGAAAACAAGAGCAGGGGGGTTATGCTTCAACTGCATGAAACACTAGTTAGGCCTCAGCTGGAGTACTGTGTGCAGTTCTGGTCACCACATTACAGGAAAGATGTGATTGCACTAGAGGGTACAGAAGAGATTTACAAGGATGTTGCTGGGAGTAGAGAATCTTAGCTATGAGGAAAGACTGGATAGGCTGGGTTTGTTTTCCTTGGAACATAGGAGGCTGAGGAGACCTTATTGAGGTGGGTAAAATTGGGGGGCCTAGATCAAGTGGATAGAAAGGTCCTATTTCCCTTGGCAGAGGGCTCAAGAACCAGGGGGCACAGATTTAAAGTAATTGGTGGAAGGTTTAGAAGTGGGTCATGTGATTAGGCTGGATAGCTTTGTTGGCCGGTGTGGACGCTGTAGTGTATGTACTTTGCAGAAGGACCTATATTCTGCAGCCCCTGTATACTGCAGTACCAGTAGTGACCACCCCTGTATATAAGCCTGTGTAGTAACATTTGCATAGTAGTTCCAGGTTGCCTCCATTCAGTAAAGACCTGTTATAACCAACTCCTGCAGTCCGTGTCTCAATTATACACGGACATAATAGACGCGATGGGCCAAAATGGCCTCCTTCCGTGCTGTAACTTTCTATGATTCTATGAGGGGACCAAAACTAGGTGTAGTACAATTGATGCAGTCTATCCAATGACATGCATAGTGACTGAATGTTGTCCTTTGATTTGTATTGAATAGTTCTATGAATACAATCCAATACCCTGTTGGCTTTAGCTAAGTTTCTCTACATGGGTCAAGAGAAAATGTTCAGGATCATTCAGTATTGTTCCACTAATGCAGCAGTTACTATTGCACTAACAAAGCTGAACGTGACCCTAGCTTTAGGAGTAATGGGGTGAACTAATTGGTACATTGTAGATGGCTACTTTCTCATCGAAGGAATGGCTTGCACTCTAACCCTTGCAACCAATGAATGAAAATCCCTTTTTTTTTTTATTGGATCAGTTTATTTTCCTGCTCCCACTGACTGACCCTCCTGTTGCAGGTGCCCCTATGAGGGTGATGACTACCAGACCCTCCTACACCCAGTGGATGTGTTTTCTGGCCTGCAGTTCCCAACCCATCACAAGCGGTTTGAAGTGAAGACTTTTGTTTTCCTGGATGGAGATTCTGCCCAGCCCCTCACTGGACAGGTAACCAAACAGGAGTCTGAGCCAATGAAATCCTTTACTGGCTCCTTGTATAATAGCCTGGTTCATCTGTCTGCATGAAGCTCGCTGTAAACTCCTTTCCGTTCTAGGTTTACTTGCACTGCAGTGCTGAGGTGTGCTCCCCCTCTGCTCAGGATGACTGTACATCCAAATGTGGCCGAAGTGAGTCTTTGATTTAATCTCTTGCTGATTTTGTTCTGATGCAGAATTAGTTTCTAGTCAAAGCAAAAATAATTTGCTGGTGTTACAGTAATATCTGGCCAGTTCCCAGTTCCCTACAACGAGAGGTTTATCACTCTCTCCCTTCCCATATGAACAAACCTGCTCTCAATGGGAAGGACCCTTATCTATAAATGGGAGCCAGAACTCTTAACCAGAATCTCCAGGGCCTGACTGCAATCGTCAGAACATAAGAAATAGGAGCAGGAGTTGGCCGTTTGGCCCCTCGAGCCTGCTCCGCCATTCAATAAGATCATATCTGATGACCTCAACGCCCCTTTCCTGCCTGCTCCCCATAACCTTTGACTTCTCTGCAGCTCAAATATGTATATCTCTGCCTTGGATATCTTCAATGACTCTGCCTCCACAGCTCTGGGGTAGAGAATTCCAAAGTTTCACGACCCCCTGAGAAGAACTTCCTCCTCATCTTTTCAAATAGGCGACCCCTTATCCTGAAACTGTGCCTCCCCCCAGTTCTAGATTCCACCCTGAAGGAAACATCCTCCCTGCATCTACACTTGAGCCTCCTCAGAATCTTATGTTTCATCTAAATTCCAATGAGTATAGGCTCAACCCTGCTTCATAAGACAACCCCTTCATCTCAGGAATTAATCTAGTGAACGTTCTCTGGACTGCCTCCAATGCAAATATATCCCCCCTTTTTTAAATAAGGAAACCAAAACTACGCAGTACTCCAGGTGTGGTGTCACCAGTGCCCTGTACAGTTGTAGCAAGCCCTCCCCACTTTTATACTCCCATCACCCCTTGCAATAAAGGCCAACATTCATTTGCCTTTCTAATTACTTGCTGTACCTGCATGCTAACTTTTTGTGTTTGATGTACAAGGACTCCCAGATCCATCTGTACTGCAGCATTAGACAGTCTCTATATTTATATATATTTTTTTAAATTTGCTTTAAAATTTCCAACCAGTGGATAACCTCCGTTTCCCACATTATACTCCAGCTGCCAAATTTTTGCCCACTCACCCTATCCATATCCCTCTGCAGACATTTTATGTCCTCACAATTTGCTTTCCCACTTATCTTTATCATTAGCAAATTTGGCTACATTACACTCCCTTCATCCAAGTCATTAAAATAGATTGTAAATAGTTAAGGCCCCAGCACTGATCTCTGGCACCCCACTAGTTAGTTTGCCAACTGGAAAATGACCCATTTATCCTGACTTTGTTTTCTGTTAGTTAGCCAATCTTCTATCCATGCTAATATATTACCCCCAACCCATTGAGCTCTTATCTTGTGCAGTAATCTTTTATGTGACACCTTATCAAAGACCTTTTTTGGAAATCCAAATACACTACATCTACTGGTTCCCCTTTATCCACCCAGCTTGTTACATCCTCCAAGAACTGTAGTAAATTTGTCAAACATGATTTCCCTTTCATACAATTAAGCAGAGTCAACATGGCTTTATGATCTAAATGTCCTGCTATTACTTCCTTAATAATGGATTCCAGCATTTACCCAATGACCGGCTAACTGGCCTATAGTTTCCTGCTTTTTGCCTCCCTCCTTTCTTCATTTGTTACATTTGCAGTTCTCCGACTGCTCCAGAATCCAGGGAATTTTGGTAGATTACAGCCAACACATCTGCTATCTCTGCAGCCACTTCTTTTAGACCCTAGGATGCAGGCCATCAGGTCCAGGGGACTTGTCAGCCTTTAGTCCCATTAGTTTGCCTAGTACTTTATATCTCTAGTGATAGTCATTGTTAAGTTCTTCCCTCACAAAAGCCCCTTGATTGATTATCAATTATTATTGGGATGCTTTTGTTGTCTTCTACTGTGGAAACTGATATGAAATATTTGCTCAAAGTCTCTGCCATTTCCCTGTTTTCCATTATTAATTCCCCAGCTCCAACATTTACTTAGCTACTCTCTTCCCTTTATGTATCTGTAGAAGCTCTTGCTGTCTCTTTATATTTTTTGCTAGTTTACACATCATCTATTTAGTCATCCTTTGCTGGTTTCTAAGGCCTACCACTAATCTTCACAACATTGTATGCCTTTTCAATCAATTAGATGCCTTCCTTAGTTAGCCACAGATGGTTCATCCTTCTGTCTTTCTTTCTCACTGGAATAAACGGAGCGTTATGAAATGGCTGCCACTGCTTATCTACTGTCTTACCCTTTAATCTATTTTCCCAGTCTACTTTAGCCAACTCTATCTTCATACCTTTGTAATTGCCTTTATTTAAGTTTAGGACACTAGTTTCAGACCCAAATGTCTTGCCCTAAAACTTCTCATACTATGATCACTGTTCCCTAGGGGATCATTAATCCTGTCTCATACACATTACCAGATCTAAAATAGCCACCTCCCTAGTTGGTTCCACAACGTTTTGTTCTAAGAAACCATCCTGAATACAATCTATGAACTCTTCCTCAAGGATACCCTTGCCAATTTGATTTGTCCAATCTACATGAAGATTAAAATCACCTATGATTATCACAGTACCTTTCTTACAAGCCCCTATTATTTCTTGATTTATACTCTCTCTGTCGCTCCTACAGTGTAGCTACTGCGGGGGGACCTATAGACTACTCCCACCGGTGACTTCTTTCCTGTACTATTTCTTATCTCCACCCAAACTGATTCTACATCCTGCTCTTCTGAGCCATATCATTTCTCACCACTGCACTGATCTCATCCTTCCTTTATTAACAGAGCTACCCCACCTCTTCTTCCTTTCTGCCTATCTTCTGAAATGTCAAATACCCCATAATATTCAGTTCCCAGCTTTGGTCACCTTGCAACCATGTCTCTAATGACTATCAGATCATGGCCATTTATTTCTCTTTTTGCCATCAACTCCTCTATCTTGTTACGAATGCTGCATGCGTTCAGATAGAGCTTTTAATTTTCCCTTTACCATTTTTACCCACTCTGAAACTATTTGCCGGTGCATGCTTATGTTTGTACGCTCTGTCTCCTGTCACACTCTGGTTATCGGTTCTCCTATTGCTACCCTGCACTATTGCCTTCTCCTCCTTTCTGTCTTTCTAAATTCCCCTTCGCCTCAATCCCCCCTCCCACTAATAGTCTCAGTCTAGGTAGTGTCTAGCTGTTTGCCCATCATTGCAAACATTGAACTGGAAGTGCAGATGGTGTAACGTGGGTTGGTCTCTGGCTATATAGCAGGTAAAGTGTGATCTCCAGTGTCTAGTCAGGAGTTTTCTTCTTGGAGATGATACATGGGTGGGTCAGGACAAAACTGTCTGCTAACAATGTCTCATTTCCCAATAGAGAGACGCAGGAGTACAGGTGACCATGAGGGAACATTGGTGAGTGCTCCTGGTCCCATCATATTCCTGGAAGGTGAGAGTCATCTGTCTAAGAAGCTGCTTGAAGAGAATGGTAAGTGGAGGTTCTTCAATAGGCCACTGTGAACCCTTCCGAATATAACACCTTGTGTCTCCCAATAGATGCTGCTGGGTCTCCTTCTCGGTTTCTGCGTGGAGCAGCCATTGGCTTCATGGTGGTGGCTCTGTCCCTGTTGGTGGTGATGGCTGCAGTGTACAGGATGAAGAAACCAAGAGCTCTCTCTTCCCAATGTAGTGAGATTGAACTGTAGACCTGAACAAATAAACCAGCTGGACAGATGTGTGCCTTTTGGGTGTTGATGTGAATCATGAAATGGCTATTAGGAAGTCCTAGGTACACTAGTAGTAAACATTAAATCCCACTGACTGGAGGGACAAGGTGTAAACTGAGCAAAGCTTTACCGTCAGACATGGTAACTATCTAATCCAGCACTCCTTGTGTCTAGTTGAGGTTGGGGGGGGCCCCCCTGCCCCCACAAGAAAAAGCAAAGCCCTGGCTTTTGTCAGCTGACAAGGTGGGGGGGTCATTGGGAAATCCTTTTGCTCTAAAGAATGACCTGATTACAATGTGCATTAGTACTTACAGTAATATTGTCTTAGGCTGCCCTGCATTCAACTTCTAACCAGTTTTTTCTTTATTGAGGATTAGACCTTGGGTTGACTTAGATCCTGGGAAAGAATGTGTGGGTAACTTGGTTTGTTCTATGCAAAAGCAGGAGTGTGGCACATGATCAAGATGTCTTAAATTAAGAAACCACCAAGGCTGCTGCAGTGGTGCCTGAGAACCTTCACCTATCTCGTCTACAAGGGTCATACTTTTTATTTCTCTCCTGCTCCCTCCTTCCCTGCAGCTGCCTGTTTGCCATGTGCCTATGATGGACTGCAGGCTGAGTGCTTTTGTGTAGTGTGCTATTGTTTGGCATGGCACCTCAAGTGAACAGTTGAGGACCTTTTCCTACAGATGCTCAGGCTCCTGCCTGTAGGCCTAGCAGACCTTTAGTGGAACAGTATTTCTCTTTGGACTGGGTTGGGGATTCATGGCAAGAACTGAGCCAGAGCGTCACTGATCTCATTAGACCCAACACCAATGTCGGGCTGGTCAGTGAAGCAGTGCCCTGCAGTGGGGACATGGCTGGCATGGACATAGATGATGGTGGCCATGTCTCCTCCACTGCCTACATGGCAGAACTGTCTAGGGCTTCAGCTGCTATGATTATGCATCAATCCCAACCACATTACAGCCAGCCACCTTACCAGTTGTGTATGAAGGATAGATGTCTCCCTTTGCCTTGAGGGCAAGTGTGATAGTAGAAAATAACAGGCATGTGGAGCTCACTGATGCCCATTTTTTGGTCTGCCCTCTGGCTCCTGCTCTACATGGGGAGGAGGGTGAGAACCATAGCCTGGCAGCTGAATCTAGAAGTTGTGAATATGAAGAATGTATTTTAGCAGCTCAATGTTGTGCAAAGGACTCCCCGGGGGTGAGGGGGAACTTCAGTTGCGCTTATGGGGTACAAAGCAACTATTGCCTGGGCACGGCGATTTTTGCACCATTTGTGAAATTGACCAGATTTTGCGGCAGTGCTCAGCACTACGCCACAATCTCCTGCGCCCACAGATCATGACGTCAGTCGAGCGTATAGCACCCTGGACCGGATATTGAGTGGCTGCACCTGCTGCTAGCAACGACAGGTTGAGGGGAATGTTTTGCAGTCGGGAAGGGACTGGGGAAGTGCTATTTAAAGGTGACCGCTTCATGCCTCTTTGTCTGACATTTTTGCACTACTCAGTGAGACACACTATTGGAGAGATTCAATGCTGTGAAGGAGTTTTGGGTCCTGAGTAGCATTTTGCAGTATCATTTTGATTTAACCTTCCTTGCATGCATCGATTTTTAGAAGAGACTATGGGGGCTTCACTCTAAGCTCCTTTCCAAGGCGCCTCCATTGTTCTTTCCAGCAGATTTGATGTACAGGCCTTTGAAGGCTGGAATGAGCAGGGTGTGCAGGCTGGAGAGCAAGATCGACAGACCCCTTAAGAACTAGCCAGCGCCGGTCTGTTCCATTGCTGACTGACATCACATGAGCTTCGCCAGCCCTCTGAGGTAGCTCCTTGCTGTTGGCGCCTTAACACAGGTGTGTAGCACCGGATTTAGTGCTCCAATCACCTCCAGGGACGATAGAAGCCACGTTTGGAGACGGAGGCAATAATTTGCACTTTGTTAAACTTTGCACCCGGCTGATAATTGCACCCCAAACAAGGTGATCCCAAAATCCTTACCCCCTGCCCTGCCAACCACCCCAGGAGTTTAGATTACAATGGCCCAGATTTTGTGGACAAAAGGCTGTGTGAACTGCTTTTGCTGTTAATATACAGATTGGCCAGCAAAGATACTCCCTGAATTTCAAATCCCACCAGTTGCTGATTGATTTATGCCTCTCCACCATTAGTTTTGCATAAATGACATTTTCCCTTAACCTGCCTGTGCTTTTAATGAAGTTGTTGCAGTTGTATATTTGCCAGAGTTCAGTTTCTTGTGTAAGTACCCTTTCACTGACTGATCCCCTCTCTGGCCCGGATAGTGAACAAAATGTAGGGTCTCTTTTGTTCGTCTTGTGAATTGTTCCACATTTTACAAATTCTTGCTTTGCCTCTTGATCCTTGATCGGAGCTGACATTAAATTTACCCACTCTAATTCACCCTCCTTCTCAGTTAATTCTTCAATCAAGGAGATACACCTCTTGTTCAGCCAGGGTACTGTTATCCTCACCATGCTGATTATCACCTCACACTTCCACCAACTTGGTTGGCAAAATTATTAAAAACCTAATGTCTATCCATGATCCTGACCATATCGGCAGGAGTGACCACAGCACAATCCTTGTGGCGACCAAGTTCTGTCTTCCCTATAGACATCCTCCATTGTGTTGTGTGCCACTACCACCATGTTAAATGTGATAGATTCAGACCAGATCTAGCAGCACGAAACTGGGCAGATATGAGGCGCAGTGGGCCATCAGTAGTAGCAGAATTTTATTCCACCACAATCTGTAATATCATGGCCTGGCATATCCCTCACTCTACCATTAACATCAAGCCAGGTGACCAAACATGGTTCAATAAGGAGGAGCAGCACCAGGTGAACCATAAAAATGAGGTGACAAACTGGGGAAAGTGCAACCCAGGACGATATGGATACTGAAGCAGCATGCTACAGACAAAGCTAAGCGATCCCACAAACAACGTATCAGATCATTTGTGAATGGTGGGGGGGCAATTAAACAACTAATGGGGGGGAGGAAGAGGAGACTCCAAGAACAACCCCATCCACCATGATGGCAGAGCCCAGCATCTGACTGCAAAAACGAGGCTAAAGCGTTTGAAACCATTTTCAGCCAGAAATGCCAAGTGGATGCGCCATCTCGGCTTCCTCCTGAAGTCCCCACCATTACAGAAGCCAGTCTTCAGCCAATTCAATTAAGCTCCATGTGCTATCAAGAAATGGCTGAACACACTGGATACAGTAAAGGCTCCAGCTGTCGTGGTGAGGACTTGTGCTCCAGAACGAGCCGCGTCTCTAGCCAAGCTCTTCCAATATATAATTACAACACCGCCATCCACCCGACAATGTGGAAAATTGCCCAGGTAGGTCCTGTCCCCAAAAAGCAGAACAAATCCAATCTGGCCAATTTCCGGCCCATCGGTCTACTCTCAATCATTAGCAAAGTGACATCAACAGTGCTATCAAGCGGCACTTACCAAATATATGCTCACCGATGCTTAGGTTGGGTTCTGCCAGGACCACTCGGCTCTAGACAGTAAAACTGAAGTCCGTTGGAATCATGGGGGAAATTCTCAACTGGCTGGAGTCATACCTAGTAAATAGGAAGGTGGTTGTTGGCCAATCATCTCAGCCCCAAGACATGGCTGCAGGAGCTCTTCAGGGCAGTGTCCTAGGCCCAACCAGCTTCAGCTGCTTCATCAATGACCTTCCCTCCATCATAAGCTCAAAAGTGGGGAAGTTCGTTGATGACTGCACAGTGTTCAGCGCTATTCAGAACTCCTCAGATAATGATGCTGTTCATGCGCTCATGCTTCAAGACCTGGACGATATTCAGGCTTGGACTGATAAGTGGCAGGTAACATTCGCACCACACAAGTGCCAGGCACTGACCATCGCCAACAAGGGAGAGTCTAAACACTGCCCCTTGACATTCAACGGCATTACCATCACCGAATCCCTCACCATCAGCATCCTGGGGATCACCATTGACCAGAAATTTAGCTGGACCAGCCATATAAATACTGTGGCTACAATAGCAGATCAGAGGCTGGGTATTCTGTGGCAAGTGTCTCACCTCCTGACTCCCGAAAGCCTTTCCACCATCTACAAGGCACAAGTCAGGCGTGTGATGGAATACTCTCCACTTGCCTGGATGAGTGTAATTCCAACAACACGCAAGAAGCTCAACACCATCAAGGAAAAAGCAGCTCGCTTGACTGGCACCCCTTCCATCACCTTAACCGTTCACTGACTCCGCCACCGGCGCACTGTGTCTGCCGTCTGTGCCATCTACAAGATGCAATGCAGCAACTCGCCAAGGCTTCTTCGACAGCACCTCCCAAACCCACGACCTCTACCAGCTCGAAGGACAAGAGCAGCAGGCAAATGGGAACACCACCACCTCCAAGTTCCCCTTCAAGTCACACACCATCCTGACTTGGAAATATATTGCATTTCCTTCATCATCGCTGGGTCAAAATCCTGGAACTCCCTCCCTAACAGCACTGTGGGAGTACCATCACCACATGGACTGCAGCGGTTCAATAAGGCAGCTCATCATCATCACCACCTTCTCGAGGCCAGTTAGAGATGGGCAATAAATTCTGGCCTTGCCAGCAATGCCCACACACCAGGAATGAAAAAAAAAACCTTGTATAGTCTATAATGTTTACATTCTGCATTTAATTGTTCATTTATTGTTTTTGATCTGAGCTAGATTAACCAATTTGTATATAGAAAACCCAATTATAAATCAGAAGGATCCAAGGGGATGGATGGGAGGAATCATTGGAAGAACAAAGGTCCTACTAGGATGATTTCTTAATGGACTGATCTGTTGTCCACCTATTTGGTGTGCAGTCCCTGTTCAGGTGAACACACCCTCCGACATTAGTTAGATTGAACTGTAGACCTGAAAAAATAAGGTCAGTAAGGTCAGTGTATTTTTAGACCCGATTTCTTAAAAAATTCTTTTTTCAAAAATTTGATTAATTGCTCAAAATAGTTTTTTTTACGTAATTTCTAGTTCATTTAATTGGTGTGATGTTTTTTAAAATGTTATTTAAAGTTTAAGTGTTGTTTTGGGTGCCCGTACTTTTCATGAGTTTGACAGTTCTTACTATCAAACTCATGAATTAAGTTTTCCCTCCCCTGATTGGCTGCCCAGTGCTCACCTGATCCCAGCCGGCACATCGCACTAACTACGCCGCTGGATCAGGCAAGCACAGCGCGCCGACAGCTGAACCGGGCCAGTGACAGGAATTCCAAGCAGACCCAGGCTTCAGCTGTCGGCATGCCGGGTAAGTGCACATCGGGGGCTTGCACGCGCGGCAAGCTCCCGAACCTAATTTCTGGGCCACTAAATGTTAGCACACTGAAAAGTGCAGAAGATAAGAGGAACCTTGGAGTGCATGTCCACCGATCCCTGAAGGTAGCAGGACAGGTAGATAAGATAAGGTGGTTAAGATGGCATACGGGATACTTCCCTTTGTTGCCGAGGCATCTATCTATCTATCTATCTATACATATAAAAGGATCGTGGTGTCTGTCTGTCTGTGTGTATGTTATGTCCGGGCATCACTCAAAAGTTATAGAGCGTACCGACACATATGTTAAAACAAAAGAAAGCTTATGACTAGGGGAGTGTCATAGGCCTATCTACTTTTTGGTCAGACAAAAATTGTTCGGACAGTATTCAAAAAACTTTCAAAAAATGGACAAAATCCGCTCATTAGCAGTTGACCAATCCTACCGCTCGTTAGCGTTGAGTGACGTGATGGATGACCAATCCTACGGGGACACGGGGGACGTTTCATGGTGTTTGTGGGCGGGGCCTCATCCATCAAACTGCCGAGCGGGAGCTGAGCTGAGGTGAGTGGCGGCCATTAAAGACCGACCGGGCATAAAGCTAAAAAAATGGTAATGGAGGTGAGGAAATTGTTGATTCATTAGTATTGATTCAGGAATTTCCCTCTCTTTCTCTATCCTTCCCCCCCTCTCTCTCTCCAATTTCCAATTCCAATTAAAATGCTTTATTGGCATGAAAGTTTACAGAGAACCATATTGCCAAAGCTTACATAGCAAAAAGGTACAGTTTTCCAACATTCTGTAGGTGTCAATCGATTTGACATTTGTTGGGTACATACAATATTACTTTTAAACAATATTAATTTTAAACAGTCTTTGTACTTCATTTGGTACGTTCAATATTAATTTTAAACAGTCTTAATTTTAAACAGTCCTCAGGTTGTGACATGTTGTTACATATTTGGCCCCAAGGTATGGTCTGTCTCCTTCTCCTAGGACTAATCTCAATTTTGACAGATCATCCAATTCCTTGAAATCTGGGGTTGTTTGGCTTAGCTTGTTGAATAATATGTTTCTTGATGTGTTGAATTTTTCGCATTTTAGGAGGAAATGCATTT
The DNA here is from genome assembly GCF_052327205.1 of Somniosus microcephalus. NCBI lineage: Eukaryota > Metazoa > Chordata > Chondrichthyes > Squaliformes > Somniosidae > Somniosus > Somniosus microcephalus. The sequence continues at coordinate 66,344,993 of NC_140999.1, read as the reverse complement.
CTGTTTCAACCTCGCCAGCCAGACATTGATCGCATATTCTATTCTCTCTAGGCTGCCAGGATTTCTTGTATCTGCCTTTTTCAATTTCCAGTTGGTGGTCGCTTAGTCTGTACCTGGTGAGGGTCTGTCTCTGTTTTGTGTCTCTGATGGTCGTGAGGTAGTCTGCCAGTTTATATTCTCTTTTTAGGGCCCGGTAACATTCTAATCTGCTTTGGCTTTCGGTTATTTTGTTCCAATGTTCCAGGTAGGTTTCTTTGCATTTTTTAATGATTTGGTTCACTCGGATTGGTGTTTGGGCGGCTGTGTTGGTCTGGGGCTGGTCAGGGTCCGGCTGAGTACTTAGTTTCCGTAGCAGCTGACTCAGGGGACTCTTTTCTGGGTTTAGCTCTTGGGTCTGAAAGGCTTTGAAATGAAGGGTGTCTGGGGAGCTAGATTTGAGGTGATTTAGGAAGTTTAGTGCTCGTTTTTGGATGTTTATTATCAGTGGGTATCTGCCTAGTTCGGCTCTGCATGCATTTGTTGGCGTTTTCCTTTGGGTGCGAAGGATGCTTCGGCAGAATTCTGCATGTAGGGCTTCTATTGTATGTTTTTCCCATTTAGTGTAGCTTTGGTGATTTAGCGGGCCCCATACTTCACTACCGTACAGTGCAATGGGCAGGATTATGCTGTCAAATATTTTGAGCCAGATTTTGATTGGGATTTGGATGTTGTAGAATTTTCTTTTTATTGCATATAGGGCTCTTCGGGCTTTTTCTTTTAGTGCATTCACTGCTATGCTGAAGCTCCCTGATGCTGTAATAGTTAGACCAAGGTAGGTGTAGCTCATAGTGTGTCCTATAGTGAAGCGGGAGCTCAGCTGAGGTGAGTCACGGCCCGAGAGCCAGGCCGGGCCTGAAGCGCTAGGCCACGTACGGTCACCGCGGCCTGCCTCTAAGTCCTTCCCTCCCTCTCTCTCTCTCTCTCTCCTTCCCCCCTCTCTCTCTCTCTCTCTCTCTCTCTCCTTCCCCCCTCTCTCTCTCTCCTTCCCCCCCTCTCTCTCTCTCCTTCCACCCCTCTCTCTCTCTCTCTCTCTCTCTCTCTCCTTCCACCCCTCTCTCTCTCTCTCTCTCTCCTTCCCCCTCTCTCTCCTTCCCCCTCTCTCCTTCCCCCCTCTCTCTCTCCCCCTCTCTCTCTCTCCTTTCCCCCTCTCTCTCCTTCCCCCCCCTCTCTCTCTCTCTCTCTCTCTCTCTCCTTCCCACCTCTCTCTCTCTCTCCTTCCCCCCTCTCTCTCCTTCCCCCCTCTCTCTCTCTCCTTCCCCCTCTCTCTCCTTGCCCCCTCTCTCTCTCTCCTTCTCTCTCTCTCTGTCTCTCTCTCTCTCTCTCTTTCTCTCTCTCTCCTACCCCCTCTCTCTCCCTCTCTCTCTCTCCTTCCCTCTCTCTCTCCTCTCTCTCCTTCCCCCTCTCTCCCTCCCCTTCCCTCTCTCCTCTCTCCTCTCTCTCCTTCCCCCTCTCTCCCTCCCCTTCCCTCTCTCCTCTCTCTCTCTCCTTCCCGCCCCCCTCTCTCTCTCTCTCCCCCTCTCTCCTTTCCCCCTCTCTCTCTCCTTTCCCCCTCTCTCTCTCTCATTCCCCCCTCTCTCTCTCCTTCCCTCTCTCTCTCTCTCTCCTTCCCTCTCTCTCTCTCTCTCTCTCTCTCTCCTTCACTCTCTCTCTCTCTCTCTCTCTCTCTCTCTCTCTCTCTCTCTCTCTCTCTCTCACTCCTTCTCTCTCTCTCTCTCTCTCTCACTCCTTCCCTCTCTCTCTCTTCTCTCTGCATCCCTCTCTCTTCTCTCTCCCCTCTCTCCTTCTCTCTCTCTCCTTCTCTCTCTCTCTCTCTCTCCTTCTCTCTCTCTCTCTCCTTCCCTCTCTCCTCTCTCCTTCCTCCCTCTCTCTCTCTCTCTCTCTCCTTCCCCCTCTCTCTCTCCCTCCCCTCTCTCCTCTTTCTCTCTCTCCTTCCCTCCCTCTCTCTCTCTCTCCCTCCCCTTCCCTCTCCTTTCCCCCTCTCTCTCTCTTTCCCCCCTCTCTCTCTCTCTCCTCCCCACCTCTCTCTTGCTCTCTCCTTCCCCCTCACTCTCTCTCTCTCCTTCCCCATCTCTCTCTCTCTCCTTCCCTCTCTCTCTCCTTCCCCCCTCTCTCTCTCTCTCTCTCTCCTTCCCTCTCTCTTCTCTCTCTCCTTCCCTCTCTCTCTCTCTCCTTCCCTCTCTCTCTCTCTCCTTCCCTCTCTCTCTCCTTCCCTCTCTCTCTCTCTCCTTCCCTCTCTCTCTTTCCCTTTCTCTCTCTCTTTCCTTCTCTCTCTCTCTCTCTCTCTCCTGCCCCCCTCTCTCTCTCTCTCTCCTTCCCCCTCTCTCTCTCATTCCCACTCTCTCTCTCTCTCTCTCTCTATCCTTCCCCCCTCTCTCTCTCTCTCTCTCTCTCCCTCTCTCCCGAAGCGGGAGCTCAGCTGAGGTGAGTCATGGCCCGAGAGCCAGGCCGGGCCTGAAGCGCTAGGCCATGCACGGTCACCGCGGCCTGCCTCTAAGTCCTTCCCTCCCTCTCTCTCTCTCTCTCCTTCACCCCTCTCTCTCTCTCTCTCTCCTTCCTCTCTCTCTCCTCCCCCCCTCTCTCTCTCTCTCTCTCTCTCCTCCCCCTCTCTCTCTCTCTCTCCTCCCCCCTCCCTCTCTCTCCTTCCCCCCTCTTTCTCTCTCTCTCCTTCCCCCCTATCTCTCTCTCTCCTTCCCTCTCTCTCTCTCTCCTTCCCCCATCTCTCTCTCTCTCGTTCCCTCTCTATCTCTCTCCTTCCCCCCTCTCTCTCCTTCCCCCCCCTCTCTCTCTCTCTCTCTCTCTCTCTCTCCTTCCCCCCTCTGTCTCTCCTTCCCCCTCTCTCTCCTACCCCCCTCTCTCTCTCTCTCTCTCTCTCTCCTTCCCCCTCTCTCTCCTTTCCCCCTCTCTCTCTCTCTCTCTTCTCTATCTCCTTCCCCCCTCTCTCTCCCTCCCCTTCCCTCTCTCCTCTCTCTCTCTCCTTCCCTCCCTCTCTCTCTCTCTCCTTCCCCCTCTCTCTCTCTCCTTCCCCCCTCTCTCTCTCTCCTTCCCTCTCTCTCTCTCCTTCCCTCTCTCTCTTTCCCTCTCTCTCTCTCTTTCCCTCTCTCTCTCTCTCCTGCCTCTCTCTCTCTCTCTCTCTCTCTCTCTCTCTCTCTCCTTCCCCCTCTCTCTCTCATTCCCACTCTCTCTCTCTCTCTCTCTCTCTCTCCTTTCCCCTCTCTCACTCTCCTTCCCACTCTTTCTCTCCTTCCCCCACACAGACAGACAGATGGAAAGACAGACAGGCTCATTGATATATATAGATAAAAACTATTTCTACTTTTTTCATAAAAACATGCCCTCAAAAAACCCTCGGCACCGCCGGGCACTCCAGCTAGTAGAATATAAGAGCAGGCAGGTTATGCTTGAACTGTATAAAACACTGGTTAGGCTGCAGGTAGAATACTGTGTGCAGTTCTGGCCAGCACATTACAGGAAGGATGTGATAGAGAGGGTGCAGAGGAGATTTACGAGTATGTTGCCTGGCTGGGGAACTTTAGCTATGAGGAAAGATTGGATAGGCTGGGGTTGTTTTCTTTGGAACAGAGGAGGCTGAGGGGAGACAAAATTGAGGTGTACAACATTATGAGGGGCCAAGATAGTGTGGACAGGAAGTTCCTATTTCCATTAGCAGAAGGGTCAATAACCATGGGACATAGATTTAAAGTAATTGGTCTGAGGTTTAGAGGGGATTTGAGGCAAAAAAAATTCACCCAGAGAGTGCTGGGTGTTTGGAACTCACTGCCTGAAAGGATGTTAGAGGCAAAGAGCCTCATCACATTGAAAAAGTACATGGATCTGCACTTGAAGTGCCATAACCTACAGGGCTACGGACCAAGTGCTGGAAAGTGGGATTAGGCTGGATAGCGCTTTGTCGGCCGGCATGGACAAGAGGGACAAATGGCCTCCTTATATTCTATAATTCTATGAAAGGGCGGGGGAGTGGGACTGCTCTTGGAGAAAGCCCTCATGGGCTTGACGAGCTGAATGTGCTGTGCTGCAACCATTCTATGTTTCTATGATCACATTGCTGTTTGTGGGAGCGTGCTGTGCGCAAATTGGCTGCCGCGTTTCCTACATTACAATAGTGACTACACTTCAGAAAGTAGTTCATTGGCTGTAAATTGCTTTGGGATGTCCGGTGGTCATGAAAGGCGCAATATAAATGCATGTCTTTCTTTTAATTTTCTTGGTTAGACCACAGTAGGTGTATGGTGCGCAGTTCTGTTCTCGATTACGAAAAGGATATAGAGGCACTGGAGAAGGTGCAAAAGATTTACAAGAATACCAGAATGGAACAGCTTTTACTATCGAGGAAATAGGCTGGGGCTCTTTTCTCTGGAGGGTAACTTCCTAGAGGCTTTATGAAGAGTTTCAATGGGGTGGACAGATGTTTCCACTTGTGGGGAAAGAAGTGGGAGTTTGTGTAGTTTAGCTGTGACGTCTGCAAATAATTGCTGTTTATAAAAGGCAATTTTGACGTCAAGAATGGTTCAAGTTTAGTTATGGGAATTTTTTTGCGGGGGGGCAGGTTTAAGGAAGAAGTAGAAATATGATTAATTCCTATATATTACATGTGTTTCATTCCGTTTTAATCAACCAATAACATCTGGTGTATCCCAAATGTCTATCAATCCAAGTCATAGAGCAAAGTTAAAGGACACATTGCTTACCGTCAATAACTTGCATTTATATAGAAGCTATAACATAGGAAAACGGCCCAAGGTGCTTCACAGGAGCATTTACAGAATTTGACACTGAACCCCAAAAGTAGATATTAGGACAAGTGAACAAATTCTTCAGAGGTAGGTTTTAAGGAGTAGAGAGGGATCGAGATCGAGCACGAGAGAAATGGAGAGAGAGAGAGAGAGAGAGAGAGATCCAGAGCGAGAGAGAGTGTGTGAGATCGAGAGTGAGAGAGAGAGTGAGTGAGAATCAGAGAGAGAGTGAGAGAGTGAGAATGATAGAGAGAGAGAGTGAGAGAGAGACTGAGATCACATGGACTGAAATGAAATGGCTGGACACTGATATCTACGATGATGGTGACGTCGAGAGGAGTCCAGGTGCGATCATCCACTTGGCACATTTGACTGAAGACATTTGCCAACATCTCAACTTGTCTCCAGCATTCACTGCTGGGCTCCACCATGGCTGAGGATGGTGATGTTTGAGAGGTTCTCCTCCTGTTAGCTGCTTGGTTGTCCACATAGCTGTGTCCACACCTTGCTGCTTTAGGTGTTCAGCAGGCAGGCATTTATATATACATGTAATATATGCATAGATTTTACATATCTGGATGAGTTAGGACATTCAACATTCCTACATTACAGCAGTGACTACACTCCAAAACTACTTCATTGGCTGTAAAGTGCTTTGGGATATCCTGAGGTCATGAAAGGCACCGTAGAATGATAGCTACACTGGGCTGGTACCTCATTCTCTGCTACTCCTGGCTCACTCTTCTACACTTGCACTGAAGCAGGTATAGTCTCCTGGCTTGTTGGTGATCAAGCAGTGAGAGCCATCAGGTTACATATTGTGGTGGGATACAATTCTGCTGCTGCTGATGCTCCGCAGCATCTCATGATGTCATGACCTTCGTCTGTCTCCCTTAGCCTGGTTGTAGTGCCACACTACACGATGGAGAGTGATGCAGCCATTATATATCAGCCTACATTAGATGGTCAAATGCTGCAGGGAGACTCCAGGCCACAACTACTGATTATGGAGCAGAGAAAGTGAGTGCAATGGGCCCAAGGGTCAGTTGCTGAGATGTTACTTGGAGCAGGAATGGAAGACTAACCCTTGAGAACCAGCGGAGGCAGGCTGACAGATAGAGCTTATCAAAAATGCAAACTACTGTTAGATCCGTGTATCTTGATGTTGTGTCCTTCAATAATTAGACAAGAGACTGCAGGGAACAATCAACAGGTGTTTACTAGATGAGGGTTACTCTAAAACTAACAATACAGATCCCTACTCAGGGTTTATATACAGGTGTGGTCACTGCTGGTACTACAGTATACAGGAGCTGTAAAAAGTAGCTCTCCCCCTTAAAGGTACATACATTACAATTCCTCCCCTTTTAGATTAACAGTACAATAACACTCATTTAACAATTAAATATCAAACTAATTACAATTAACACTTTTAACATGCAACATTAACTGAAAATAGTCTATTTATAAATTCAGTCTTTGGGGAGGCTTCCTGATCCTTTCTGGATAGCGCCTTTCCTGAGTGTCTTGCTCTTGGTGCGGAGGCGATTCTGGCCCCCTGTCGTCGGTTGGTTCATCCGTTTCCGATGCTACTGTTTCTGGGGTAGATGCTACCTGTATGTCGGGTTCATCACCAGGTACGTATAGGCGAGACATGGGGTTGACTCATTCCTGTGACTCTAGGATCTGGTCAACATGGCATCTCACAATGTTCTCCCCAACATCCACTGTGTACATTAGTGGCCCCTGCCGTGTGCATATCGTTCCTGGTCGCCATTTCTCTGTTCGGTAGTCGCGGGCCAAGACTGGTTGCCCTACATTGAAGCTCCTTGTCGGCTTCTCATTGATGTGCTGGAATTGCTTATTTTCAACATCTCTTCGTACATTTGGTCTGAGCAAATCCAGATGAGATCTCAACCTTCGGTTAAAGAACATAATGGCCGGGGCCTGTTTGGTGACTGCATGTATCGCATTTCTGTAGGCTAACAGGAAATTGTCCACCTTATGCTGCAGTGGAATGTCATCATCGCACATGGTCTATACTGCTTTTTTAAAGGTTTGTACGAACCTCTCAGCCAATCCATTTGTGGCTTGGTGATACAGGGTGGATGTGTAATGCCTTACCCCATTCCTTTTCATAAATCTTCGAAACTCTTCGGACACAAACTGTGGTCCGTTATCAGAGCAAATCTGCTCTGGCAAGCCTTTCCTGGCAAAAATGGTCCGTAGGACTGCAATAGTTTTCTCCGTGGTGGTGGAGGACATTTTGATCACCTCAGGCCATTTCAAGTGCGCATCCATGGCTATTAAAAACATTGAGTCCATGAATAGACCAGCAAAATCAATATGCACCCGTTGCCATGGAGATGAGGGCCACTCCCATGGGTGAAGAGGGGCATGTGGTGGTGCATTTTGGGCCTTCTGGCATCCTGAGCAGCTCTTTGTCAGGCCCTCGATTTGCTGATCGATCCCTGGCCACCACACATAAGCCCTAGGAAGGCTTTTCATTTTCACCCCTCCCAGATGACCTTCGTGAAGCTCATTGAGCACTCTCTCCCTTAACTTGGGTGGAATTACCACTCGGGATCCACACATCAAGGTCCCCTGGCATACCGACAGCTGTTCTCTTCTGGATGAGAATGCTGGCAACAGTGAGTCGCCATGTGCTGGCCATCCCTTCACCGTCAAATCATATACCCGAGACAGTGTCGGGTCATTTCGGGTCTCCTTCTCTATACCAGCATTAGTTACTGGCAAGCATTCAATTATAGTCGAATGAAATATTTCGACAGGAATCCACTGCTGGTGCTTCCTCCGCAGTAGGCACTGGCAGGTGTGATAGCCCATCAGCGTTTCCATGCTGTTTCAAGCCCTTATACTCGATTTCATATTGGTGAGCCCCTAGAAAAAGGGACCATCTTTGTAGCCGTTGCGCAGTCATCACTGGAACGCCCTTCTTTGGATTAAAGATGGAGACAAGTGGTTGGTGGTCAGTCAGCAAGGTAAATCTCTGCCCGTGCAGATAGTGTTTGAACTTTTTCACACCCCACACTAGGCTGAGGGCCTCCCTGTCAATCTGGGCGTAGTTACGCTCGGCTGAGGTTAGTGACCGAGACGCAAAGGCTACTGGTCTCTCTGAGCCGTCTGGGAATTTGTGCGACAGCACCGCTCCAATGCCATAGGGTGATGCATCACACACCAACCGAATTGGTAGTGCTGGGTTGAAATGAGCAAACAGCTCTTTTGATGTGATCAATGCTTTGCTCTTCTGGAAAGCTCGTTTACATTCGTCACTCCACTTCCTATAGTACCCCCGTTTTCAGTAGGCTGTTCAGTGGGTGTAGTACGTGGGTGTAGTACGGTAGACAAATTCGACAAGAACTTATGGTAGTAGTTCACCAGCCCGAGGAACGACCTCAGTTGTGACACATTTTCCGGTGTTGGAGCCTTGACTACTGCCTCAATCTTTTCAGCGGACTTATGTAACCCCTCTTTATCAATAATGTGGCCACAATACGAGATCTGCTTCTGGAAAAACTCGCATTTGTGGCGATTAGCTCAGAGCCCATATTCCTTCAATCTAGTGAGCACATGCTCCAGGTTGGCGAGGTGATCATTGTCATTTTCGCCCGTGACCAGGATGTCGTCCAAATAACACTGGGTCCCTGGAATACCTTGCAGGACTTGATCCATTGCCCTTTGCCAAATAGCCGGAGCTGATGCTACCCCGAACACCAGCCGGTTGTATTGGTAGAGACCTTTATGAGTGTTGATCGTGACGTACTCTTTCGAGGCTTCTTCTACCTCCATTTGCAGGTACGCCTGGGCCAAATCAATCTTAGTGAAGCGTTTCCCTCCAGATTGCGAGGCAAAAATATCTTCAATCCGCGGAAGCGGATTTTGTACAGTGTTAAGGATTGGGTTCACTGTCACCTTAAAGTCCCCACAGATGCGAACCTTCTTTGGTTCCCCTGGCGTATTACTCAACGACCTCTTCATTACAGGAACGATGGGTGTAGCCCACTCGCTCCAGTCCACTTTGGACAGTACTCCTGAACGTTCCAAACCTTCCAGCTCTGCTTTGATGGCTGGGCAGATCGCATAAGGTACCGGTCTGGCCTTAAAAACTTTGGGCTTGCATTTTCCTCTATTTTGATCGTCGCTGTTATGCCTTTTAGTGTTCTGAGTCCCTGCTGGAACACTTCTTGTGCGTCAGTTAGCATTATGACAGTCATCCAGGTGTGACGTTGTCATCCTTTTTGGCATCTACAGTCAGTGCTTGTATGGAATGCCAATCTAGCTGTATATTCCGGATCCATTCACGTCCTAGTAGGGGTGGTCCTCCATCTGGCAATACATATAGGTCCATTTTTGGTGTTTCCTTGCCGTTATATATAACGTTCACTGTTATTTTTCCTTTGGGGTAGACTTTTTGCCCCGTGTACGTCTTCAAGACAATCTTTGTATCTCTCAAAGGTATATGTGAGAATAGCCGCTTGTAGTCCCTTCGGTTTATGACTGTTAGGGCTGATCCTGTGTCCAATTCCATTTTCACTTGGACTCCTGCTATCTTGAGCATGACCCAGATAGTTTGGTGATCCTCCGTTTTGATCACATTATGTAGTTTCAGACAACCCAGCTCCTTGCTTCCGGAGTGTGTATCACTTTTCTGTTCGTCTGAACTACTCTCCGTCACCTTATGTACCTTCTTGTACTTCTCCTGTGGAGATTTCTTGCTGCTGGTTTTCTTTCCCGACCTGCAGACTCTTGCTATGTGTCCTACTTTTCCACACTGTCTGCACACTTTGTCCTTGAACCAGCAATCCTTATGTTCGTGTGTTGGTCTGCCGCAGCGATAGCACTTCACTGTTCCGTATGACATTTCATTTGTGCCATATTCTTGCGGTCTCCGTTGTATCTCTGCCGCGCCCCGTGCTGCTGCTTCATGTGATACTGCAATGCTGAAAGCCTTGTCCAGCATAAGATCCTTTTCTGATAGAAGCCGTTTCTGGGTTCCTTCACTTTGAAGCCCACACACAAACTTGTCCCTTAAAGTATCTGCTAGTCCCGTTCCAAACTGGCAGTGTTTCGATAGCATGGGCATTTCCGTTAAATACTCAGCATTACTTTCATCTTTATGCTGGTTCCTTTTGTGAAACTTAAATCTTTCTGCTATCAGCAGCGTTGTGGGGTTTAAGTGGTCCTGTAGGATTAACACTATGCTTTCAAAATCCTTTTCTACTGGCTTCTCTGGGGTTACTAGGTTTCGTAGTAAGCCATACGTTTGTGCACCCATTGAGTTCAGCAATACCAGTGCTTTCTTGTCATCTGGCACTTCATTCGCCTTGCAGTATACTTCTATGCGTTCGACATATGTCATCCAATCTTCGACTTCATTGTCGAACGCTGTGATACTGCCACTCTTTGGCATTTTTGGGTGTGGTTAGACTGGCTTAAAATGGCATCTCCCGCGCTTCTGCCAACGCTGCTCTCAGCGGTCCTCGTGGCAAATAATGATGCCCTGTGGGTTTCGTGCGCTGCTCCTGCGCTGCTGCCAATGCCGCTCTCTGCGGTCCTCGTGGCAATGGCAGCGCCTCGCATTTTCCTGCGTGCCTCTCTCCCCCGTTGACGCTGCTCGTCCCTTGAACACCGGCTGCGCTCTGCTCGCTCTCGTCTCTCTCCCCGTTGACGCCGCTCAGTCCTGAACACCGGCTGCGCCCTGTGCGCTCTGCCCTCTCTCTCTCCCCCGTCGACGCTGCTCAGCCTTTTTCTGTGCCGCTCGGTCGGCTCTAGCCGCCGCTGTCCGGGAAGTGTCTGCGCAGAACCTGTTGCCAGCCCGTTTCGCTGGACCACCGTGACTGGAAAGCCAAGCCTGGCTCTCGACAGCCTCCCCTGCGATGCTCAAATCTCCGCTGGTTGACTGGGCGGTTGCCCGTGGTCGATGCCCGTGCTTCTGGACTCGACCTCCTTCCACTGTTCTCCAGGAGCGAATCCCTGGGAGGTGATGCAGAGTTACAGGTGGGTTCGAATCTGCATCATCGCCAATGTTATACCCGTGTATCTTAATGTTGTGTCCTTCAATAATCAGACAACAGACTGCAGGGAACGATCAACAGGTGTTTACTGAATGAGGGTTCAAACTGCAACTGACTGTACAGATCACTACTCAGGGTTTATATACAGGTGTGGTCACTGCTGGTTCTACAGGATACAGGAGCTGTAAAAAGTAGTTCTCCCCCTTAAAGGTACATACATTACACCATCCAGGACAAAGCAGCTCACTTAATTGGCGCTCCATCCACCATCTTAACTGTTTACTGCCTTCACCATTGGTGCACCGTGGCTGCAGTGTGTACCATCTACAAGATGCACTGCAGCATCACGCCAAGGCTTCTTTGACAGCACCTCCCAAACCCACGACCTCTACCACCTCGAAGGACAAGAGCAGCAGGCACATGGGAACACCACCACTTCCAAGTTCCCCTTCAAGTCAAACACCATCCTGACTTGGAAATACATTGCATTTCCTTCATCATCGCTGGGTCAAAATCCTGGTACTCCCTCCCTAACAGCACTGTAGGAGTACCTTCACCACACGAACTGCAGCGGTTCAAGAAGGTGGCTGATCATCATCACCACCTTCTCAAGGGCAGTTAGGGATGGGCAATAAATTCTGGCCTTGCCAGCAATGCCCACACCCCAGGAATGAAAAAAAACCTTGTGCATTCTATAATGTTTACATTCTGCATTTAATTGTTGATTTATTGTTTTTGATCTGAGCTATATTAACCAATTTGTATATACAAAGACCAGGCATACATCAGAAGGATCCAAGGGATGGATGGAAGGAATCATTGGAAGAACAGAGGTCCTACTGAGGTGATTTCTCATTGGACTGATCTTTTGTCCACCTATTTGGTGTCTAGTCCCTGTTCAGGTGAACACCCCCTCCCACATTAGTTACACCATGGGGGATATAGGGGCAAAGTGTGTTGGGGGCCTTATTTCACAAATCATACCAGCAACACAGGTTAATAAAGTCATAAAACATGCAACGCTCTGGGGTAAATTCATAGAATAGAATTGAAAAGCAGAAATGTTACGTCAATCGTATAGTACCACTGTCGGAGGTGGCAAGTTTCGGAAGAGACGTTAAACCGAGGCCCCGTCTGCTCTCTCAGGTGGACGTAAAAGATCCCATGGGCACTATTTCAAAGAAGATTATCTGCTCATTATCTAGACAGAGTAGATAGAGAGAAACTGTTCCCATTGGCGGAAGGGTCGCGAACAAGTGGACACAGATTTAAGGTAATGTAGGGAGGCATCTTTTACCTGGTTTACGGTAATTTACCTTCCTTCACCTGGTTTACGGTAATTTACCTGGTCAAGCAGATTTTTGCTGCTGCACTCTGACCAATCCCAAACAGCGGTTACAAATCGCTAAACCCACCCTTCCAGTTCTGACTGGAGGAACTTATAATTAATGATATATTAAAAATGGACAAATGATCTGGATGTAAGAAAGTCAAACTTTATTAACTAAAGAAAACAACACCACACGATCAAAGCAATAAAGAAACTACACCACACGATCAATGTAAAATTGCTTAACAGGGGAAGGCAGATGGCAAAAACGAGGGATAAATGGCTACAATGTAAGTCTTACAATCTTAGCAATTTCCCTTAAATTACCAGCCCTCCAACTCCTTACTAGATTGCCTTGCTGAGGAGTCAGAAACCTGCTGAACTGTGGTCCAAAGAGAGAGAAGAGCTCACCTGCAGGTCCAAGGAAAATAAGAGAGAGATATGCTTCTGAGAAGCTATCTTTATATCCTGGGAGCTCCTGCTGTCTTGGCGCTGAAAAGGTCTGTGTGCAAATTCGCGCCGAAAAGTTCAAATACACAAGAGAAAGGCCATGAACTTCCTCCATTCATACATGAGACATCACGTAGTAGAGTCAATTTCAGTGAATGGATGTGTGTAATCAACCCAATTGTGCATGCTGTCCGATGATTGGCTGATTGAAACGAGCTATTTCCCAGTGGCCAAACTGCTCCCATTGTCTGGAATGGGTGATTCAAACCCATTCAGTTTAAACTGTTCCCTTCCTCAGTTTGAGTGTCCTTTTCAAAAGTCTGGGCTGAGCCTTCGAACCATCTCCATTCACCCTGATGGGGTTTGAATGGGGCTATTTTACTATGTAAACAGAAACCCATTCATTGTGGTCACTCGAAACCGCAGCCTCAAGTGGTTTAATCCCTTATGTCAACAAGGTAGCAGTTTCCTGTAAACAAACATCGATTGTCTCTGAAGGGAAGGGAAACTCCCTTTTTTTGATTGACAGAATTTGACTGCCATTGCCTCCCCTTGTCTGTGAATGGCTTTGAATGGAGTTGATTTACTGTGTAAACAGCTTGGGAGGCTATAGTAAACAAAGTCATTTCCTGTGGACAGCTTTAAGTGGTTTGATCAGTTTCTGTAAACACATCGATTGTATTGGCAGGGTGGGGGAACTCCCCCCTATGCCCACCCCCTGACCGGACCCGCCCATGCTACAGGGTGACTGACAGCCCGGCTCCATTCAAATGCTAACAGAAACCCCCCTTTGATTGGCAGGTCTTTCTCACAGACACACTTACAAGCTGCTATTGTCTCCTGCCATGTGGTCCGACAGCCATTTTAAGCCCTGGAATATTAAAACAGTCCAAAACTCCATCTTTTAATAAAATGATTTTCCTCTCAAAGTGTGCGATTTTCACAGTTCTTTGATTCCAGTGTCCAAGTGCCGCTCTGCCTACGAGCTTTTCAATGCAGCCTTTTTGCAGTTCTGGGTATGTTTTAAAGCATTGTCCAACCCAGAGACAATTTAAATCATACAATTCCTCGTATTAATGTTTCCCGATCTTCGGGGCTGAGGGGATTTTTGCGAACCCCTACAGTAATTGGCAGAAGATCCAAAGGCGACATGAGGAAAAAAGTTTTTAGGCAGCGTGTGGTTATGATCTGGAATGCACTGCCTGAGAGTGTGGTGGAGGCAGATTCAATCGTGGCTTTCAAAAGGGAACTGGATAAGTAGCTGTAGGAAAATAAATTTGCAGGGCTTGGGTCATGTCTCTCTAAGCTGAGTGAATTTTTTGAGGAGGTAACAAGGTGGGTCGATGAGGGTAGTGCGTTTGATGTAGTCTTTCTGGATGTTAGCAAGGGTTTTGATAACGTCCCACATGGCAGACTGGTCATGAAAGTAAAAGCCCATGGGATCCGAGGCAAAGTGACAAGTTAGACCTAAAATTGGCTCAGAGGCAGGAAACAAAGGGTAATGGTCGAAGGGTGTTTTTATGACTGGAAGGCTGTGTCCAGTGGGGATCCGCAGGGCTCAGCACTGGGTCCTTTGCTTTTTGTGGTATATATCAATGATTTGGGCTTGAATGTAGGAAGTATGATTAATAAGTTTGCGGATGATACCAAAACTGGCCGTGAGGTTGAAAATGAAGAAGAAAGCTGTAGACTGCAGGAAGATATCAATGGACTGGTCGGTGGGCAGAACAGTGGCAAATGGAATTCAATCCAGAGAAGTGTGAGGTAATGCATTTGGGAGGGCTAGCACGGCAAGGGAATACACACTAAATGGTAGGACACTGAGAAGTGCAGGGGATCAGAGGGACCTTGGAGTGCATGTCCACAGATCCCTGAAGGTAGCACGACAGGTAGATAAGATAAGGTGGTTAAGAAGGTATACAGGATACTTGCCATTATGAGCTGAGGAATAGAATATAAGAGCAGGGAGGTTATGCTTGAACTGTATAAAACATTAGTTCGGCCACAGCTAGAGTACTGCGTGCAGTTCTATTCACCACATTATAGGAAGGATGTGATTGCACTAGAGGAGGTGCAGAGGAGATTTACAAGGATGTTGCCTGGGCTGGGGAATTTTAGCTATGAGGAAAGATTGGATAGGCTGGGTTTGTTTTCTTTGGAACAGAGGAGGCTGAGGGGAGACATAATTGAGGTGTATAAAATTATGAGGGGCCTAGATAGAGTGGATAGGAAGGCCCTATTTCCCTTAGCAGAGGGGTCAATAACCAGGGGGCACAGATTTAAAGTAATTGATCGGAGGTTTGAGGGGATTTGAGGAGACATTTTTTCATGGGGGTCTGCAATTCACTGCCTGAAAGGGTGGTAGAGGCAGAGACCCTCATCACATTTAAAAAGTACTTGGATAGACACTTGAAATGCCGTAACCGACAAGGCTACGGACTAAGTTCTGGAAAATGGGATTAGCGTGGATTGCTTTTTTCCGGCCGGCACTGACAAGATGGGCCAAATGGCCTCCTTCTGTGCTGTAACCATTCTATGATTGTATGATTAGATTGCTGTTTGTGGGAGCTTGCTGTGCACAAATTGGCTGCCGCCTTTCCTACATTACAACAGTGACTACACTTCAAAAATAATTCATTGGCTGTAAAGTGCGTTGGCACATCCAGTGGCCATGAAAGGCGCTACAGAAATGCAAGCCTTTCTTTTTCTTTGCTTGGTTAGACCACAGTAGGAGTATGGTGCAGAGTTCTGTTCTCGATTACAAAAAGGATATAGAGGCACTGGAGAAAGTGCAAAAGATTTACAAGGATAACAGATCTCAGGAGAAAAGGCCCCAGAGGCTCAGGTAGGCGTACCAATCCCCAATCTCAGGGAAGGAGAGAGGTAAAAAGTATTCGAGGTGTGACGTCACCACAAAACAGGTAGGTGATTGGTTGGAGTATTTCTCTCTCTTTTAAAACTTTAAGTCTGTGGTTTATAGTTTTTAAGGTCTCTGTGGTGTAGCGGGGACAGTTTGTAAACCAGGGCCCTTAAATATATCATTTAACTGTAGTGAAATTGGTTGGATTCATTTAATTTTAATTAATTAGTTAAAGGATAAGTCATGGCAGGACAGCCCAGCCCCGTAGTGTGCTCCTCCTGCTCTATGTGGGAAATCAGGGACGCTTCCTGCGTCCCTGACGACCATGTGTGCGGGAAGTGTGTCCAGCTGCAGCTACTGACAGACCGCATTGCGGCACTGGAGCTGCGGATGGATTCATTTTGGAGCATTCGCGATGCTGAGGACGTCGTGAATATCACATATAGCGAGTTGGTCACACCGCAGGTAAAGGGTGTACAGGCAGGAAGGGAATGGGTGACCAGCAGGCAGAGTAAGAGGCGCAGGCAGGTAGTGCAGGAATCCCCTGCGGCCATCCCCCTCTCCAACAGATATACCACTTTAAATACTGTTGGGGGGGATGACTCATCAGGGGAAGGCAGCAGCAGCCAACTTCCTGGCACCATGGGTGGCTCTGCTGCACAGGCTGGGAGGAAAAAGAGTGGAAGAGCTATAGTGATAGGGGACTCAATTGTAAGGGGAATAGATAGGCGTTTTTGCGTCCGCAATCGAGACTCCAGGATGGTGTGTTGCCTCCCTGGTGCAAGGGTCAAGGATGTCTCGGAGCGGCTGCAGAACATTTTGGAGGGGGAGGACGAACAGCCAGTTGTCGTGGTGCACATAGGCACCAACGATAGAGGTAAAAAACGGGATGAGGTCCTAAAAGCAGAATATAGGGAGTTAGGAGGTAAATTAAAAAATAGGACCTCAAAGGTAGTAATCTCAGGATTGCTACCAGTGCCACATGCTAGTCAGAGTAGAAATAGGAGGATATTTCAAATGAATACATGGCTAGAGGAATGGTGCAAGGGGGAGGGATTCAAATTCCTTGGACATTGGAATCGGTTCTGGGAGAGGTGGGACCAGTACAAACGGGACGGTTTGCACCTGGGCAGGGCCGGGACCGATGTCCTAGGGGCAGTGTTTGCTAGTGCTGTTGGGGAGGGTTTAAACTAAAGTGGCAGAGGGTTGGGAACCTGAGCAGGGAGACAGAGGAAAGGGAATACAAGGAAAAAAGCAAAAGACAGGAAGGAGAAAAACAAAATTAGAAGGCAAAGAACTCAACGGTTTAAATCAAACATGGTCACAGTAAATAATAATTCATGTAGGTCTGAGAGCGTTAAAAAAACAAGCCTGAAGGCTTTGTGTCTTAATGCAAGGAGCTTTCGGAACAAGGTGGATGAATTAGCTGCGCAAATAGAGGTAAACGAATATGATTTGATTGGGATTACAGAAACATGGCTCCAGGATGGCCAAGGCTGGGAACTCAACATCCAGGGGTATTCAATATTTAGGAAGGATAGGCAAAAAAGAAAGGGAGGTGGGGTAGCATTGCTGGTTAAAGAGGGGATTAACACAATTGAAAGGAAGGATATTAACTCTGATGATGCGGAATCTGTATGGGTAGAACTGAGAAATATCAAGGGGCAGAAAACGTTAGTGGGAGTGGTATATAGACCTCCAAACAGTAATACGGAGGTTGGGGATGGCATTAAACGGGAAGTTAGAGACGCGTGCAATAAGGGCACAGCAGTCATCATGGGTGACTTTAATTTACATATAGATTGGGCTAACCAAATTAGTAAAAATACTGTGGAGGAGGAATTCCTAGAATGTTTACGGGATGGTTTTCTGGAACAATATGTCGAGCAACCAACCAGAGATCAGGCCATCTTAGACTGGGTATCATGTAATGAGAGAGGATTAATTAGCAATCTTGTTGTACGAGGCCCCTTGAGTCAGAGCGATCATAATATGATAGAATTCTTCATTAGGATGGAGAATGAAATAGTTGACTCGGCGACTAGGGTCCTGAATTTAAATAAAGGAAACTACGATGGTATAAGCTGCGAATTGGGTAGGATTGATTGGGGAATGTCACTCAAAGTGTTGACGGTGGATAGGCAATGGCAAACATTCAAAGACCGCATGGATGAACTACAGAAGTTGTTCATCCCAGTTTGTGATAAGAATAAAACTAAAAGGGTGACTCAACCGTGGCTAACAAGGGAAATTAGGGATAGCATAAGATCCAAGGAGAGGGCATATAAATTGGCCAGAAAAAGCAGTAAGCCTGAGGATTGGGAGCAGTTTAGGATTCAACAAAGGAGGACAAAGGGATTAATTAAGAAGGGGAAAATAGAATATGAAAGTAAGCTCGCAGGGAACATAAAAACTGACTGTAAGAGCTTTTATAGATATGTGAAGAGAAAAGGATTAGTGAAATCAAGTGTAGGTCCCTTGCAGTCAGAAGCAGGGGAAGTTATAATGGGGAACAAAGAAATGGCAGACCAATTAAATGCATATTTTGGTTCTGTCTTCACATAGGAGGACACAAATAACCTCCCAGAGATGTTGGAGAGCATAGGGTCTGATGAGAGGGAGGAACTGAAAGAAATCAGTATTTGTAGGGAAATGGTGTTGGGGAAATTGATGGGATTGAAGGCCGATAAATCCCCAGAGCCTGATAATCTGCATCCTAGGGTACTTAAGGAAGTGGCCCTAGAAATAGTAGATACATTGCTGATCATCTTCCAAAATTCGCTGGAATCTGGAACTGTACCCATGGATTGGAGGGTAGCTAATGTTACCCCACTATTCAAAAAGGGTGGTAGAGAGAAAGCGGGGAATTACAGACCGGTAAGCCTGACATCGGTAGTGGGGAAAATGCAGGAGTCCATTATAAAGGATGTAATTACTGAGCACTTGGAAAACAGTGACAGGATCGGACAAAGTCAACATGGATTTACAAAAGGTAAATCGTGCTTGACTAATCTACTGGAATTTTTTGAGGATGTAACTGGGAAAATAGATAAGGGAGAACCAGTAGATGTGGTGTATTTGGACTTTCAAAAGGCTTTCGATAAGGTCCCACATAAGAGATTAACGTGTAAAGTTAAGGCACATGGGATTGCGGGCAAGCTATTGACTTGGATAGAGAACTGGTTGGCGGACAGAAAGCAGAGAGTAGGAATTAACGGGTCTTTTTCCGAGTGGCAGGCAGTGACTAGTGGGGTACCGCAGGGATCGGTCCTTGGACCCCAGCTATTCACAATATACATTAATGATCTAGATAAGGGAACTAGATGTAATATCTCCAAGTTTGCAGACGACACAAAGCTGGGTGGGTGTGTGTGCTGCGAGGAGGATACCGAGAAACTCCAGGATGATTTGGACAGGTTGGGTGATTGGGCAGAAGCGTGGCAGATGCAATATAGCGTGGATAAATGTGAGGTTATCCACTTTGGTGTCAAAAACAGAAAGGCAGACTATTATCTGAATGGCAATAGATTGGGAGAAGGGGAAGTGCAACGAGACCTGGGTGTCCTTGTGCACCAGTCGCTGAAGGTAAGCATACAGGTGCAGCAGGCGGTGAAGAATGCAAATGGTATGTTGGCCTTCATAGCAAAAGGGTTTGAGTACAGGAGCAAGGATGTCCTGCTGCAGTTGTACAGGGCCTTGGTGAGACCACACCTTGAGTACTGTGTGCAGTTTTGGTCACCTTATCTGAGGAAGGATGTTCTTGCCATGGAAGGAGTTCAGTGAAGATTCACAAGGCTGATCCCTGGGATGGCAGGAATGACGTATGAGGAGAGATTGGGTCGATTGGGCTTATACTCGCTGGAGTTTAGAAGAATGAGAGGGGATCTCATCGAAACTTATAAAATTCTGACAGGTCTGGACAAACTAGATGCAGGTAGAATGTTCCCGATGGTCGGAGAGTCCAGAACCAGGGGTCATAATCTAAGGATAAGGGGTAAGCCATTTAGGACAGAGATGAGGAAGAATTTCTTCACCCAGAGAGTGGTGAACCTGTGGAATTCTCTACCACAGAAGGCGGTTGAGGCCAAGTCTTTAAATATATTCAAGAAGGAGTTAGATATATTTCTTAGAGCTAAAGGTATCAAGGGATATGGGGAGAAGGCAGGTACGGGGTACTGAGTTTGGATGATCAGCCATGATCTCATCGAATGGTGGAGCAGGCTCGAGGGGCCGAATGGCCTACTCCTGCTCCTATCTTCTATGTTTCTATGTTTCTATGACCAGTTACAACTATCGAGGAATTTTGCTGGAGCTCTTTCCTAGAGGTTTTATGAAGAGTTTCAATGGGGTCGACAGATGTTTCCACTTGTGGGGAAAGAACTAGGAGTTTGTGTAGTTTAGCTGTGACCTCTGCAAATAATTGCTGTTTATAAAATGCAATTTTGTTTTCAAGAATCGTTCAATGATTTTTTTTTGAAGGGGCACGGTTAAAGAAGAGTTCAAGAAGTAGAAATATGATTAATTCCTGAGTTAGGACATTCAACATTCCTACATTACAACAGCGACTACACTTCAAAACTACTTCATTGGCTGTAAGGTGCTTTGGGACATCCTGAGATCGTGAAAGGCGCTGTAGAATGATAGCTTCACTAGGCTGGTACCTCATTCTCCGGTATTCCTGGTGCTGCTCCTGGCTCACTCTTCTACACTTGCATTGAAGCAGGGTTATTTTCCTGGCTTGTTGGTGATCAAGCAGTGAGGGCCACCAGGTTACATATTGTGGTGGGATACAATTCTGCTGCTGCTGATGGTCCGCAGCACCTCATGATGTTTGGACTACTAGACCTGTCCTTAGTCTGTCTCCCTTAGCCTGGTGGTAGTGCCACACTACACGATGGAGAGTGGTGCAGCCATTATATATCAGCCTACATTAGACGGTCAAATCCTGCAGGGAGGCTCCAGGCCACAACTTCTGACACTAGAGCAGAGAAAGTGAGTGCAATGGGCCCGAGGGTCAGTTGCTAAGATGTTATTTGGAGCAGGAATGGAAGACTGACCCTTGGGAACCAGCGGAGACAGGCTGACAGACGGACCGTTTGCCTGCCTGCCTCTCTTCCACGGCTATGTTCGCGCCCGGGTGGCGCTGCAGATGGGGCACGCGGTGTCCGCCGGCACGCTTGAGGCCTTCCGCGACCGGTGGGCGCCGCGGGGACTGGAGTGCATCATCACCCCGGCCAACGCAATTTTAACTTAATTTGTTCAGTTTTATTTTAAATGTTATTAATTTACAATCAATTTGTTTAATGAAAAAGAGTGACAGGCTGACAGATACAGCGTATCAAGAATGCAAACTACCTCCCCGAGTAACCCGTGGGAACAGGAACCCGCCACACTGGGATTGGCTCCAATTCCTGCCGCACTCGGAGCCCGGCCATAAAGCGGCTTGGTGTGGGAGGAGATTATTATTCTACTTGCAGCAACCAAGATGGGCCATTGGACGGTTGGCTGCTCTCTCTGCCTCTTCGCTGGGCTCTCCTTACTCCGAGCCCAGCCACTGCTTCTCGGCGATGATGTTTGTCCGACAGACCCAGGCTGGAGATTTGAGTGCGGCCACCCAGACATTAGCAGCACCGACTGCATCAGCCAGGGTTGCTGCTTTGACCCGCGGGGCTCGAATGTCCATCCCTGCTTCTACAGTCTGAGGAACAGCCCAGGTAACAAAGCGCTCCTCGACCCGATTCTAGAGGGAATACTTGTGGGGATGGGGGAGGAATCCAACTTGTAGACCAGGACATGATCCACGGACTTGTTGCTGTCTCATTCTGTGTAATGGGGCAGGGTGGACATGTCTGTTGACCGAACTCCTCCCGTGGAGTCCTGAGTGTAGCTGCTTCCCCTTGGTGTATGGTATTGTAATTAACTAAATAGAACATCAAGGTGTATGGCTGTTCCTCCCGCCATCATATTGAAGGCAGGTGTCAATAGTTGAGGTTCGGGGTAGTGGAAGGAATTAGCTCGGTTTGTGAATACTTGCTGGAATGAGGAAATGGTGTCCAGTTTGATTCAGTTGAAGTCAAGTAACCTGCTGCTGAAATTGTATAATGAGTGACCCTATTGCTCTGCGAAGGTGTTGATTCTGTCGATCAGGTGGTTATTGGGCATTATTAATGGTACATGTCTGGTCTACAATGGCAGTAAATCTCAAACCTGTGCTTCATCTAATGGTGGTAGGGTGGAGCAAGTTTGGCCTTGACGGTTGATCCACCTGGTGAAGGAACATTGGTGGTAAAATTGGCCTTTCAGTAGAATTGGTAATGTGTTGAGTCTGCAGGATCTCTTCTACAGGTTGGTTGGTCAAGCTGTTACTGGATTAGTAGTTGTTGAGAACATGGAATCTTCTGTAGGCTACAATTTATATATGAATTCTCTCATTGAATAGCCAGTCACACCCACAGTAGTGGAAAGGTAACTGCTGTTGCAAGGAAGGTTTTTTGATGGTAAATATCTGCCACACCTGATGCATGTGTTTGGGTTGTTGCTTATAAATATTGGTGGCCTGCAGTAGACCTTTGGACTCCAATGTTTTGATTTCCATGTGGTTTGGAGTTTGCTGCTGATTGGTACAAAGTAGCTCCCACCTTATGATGTTCTCTTGAATGGTGGTAGCAAAAAAAAATCACTATCCAGTCCAGAGCTTCCAATGCAATAGCATGGATATCTTGTAGGCTGCCTGAGAATTTCATCTGAGGGCAATGCTCAATGTTGTGATCCAGGGTCTAATTAGGAGCTCCACAGTCGCATGATGGGCATGCTTTAATCTTCCACCTATGCAGATGGTGGCAGCATCTACCATGACTGGTTCTGAGGCAGTTGATTGTCCTAGTTTGATCCTTCAGGCTGTACTATGAAGTCCTCTATGGAATCCATTTGGAATGTTGCATTTCACCATCTGTCAAGACTGAAGGGTTTTGGCAAGTGTCCAAAATTGCTTTCTAGATTTGAGATGGGTTGGCCTAGATCGGCATGTCTCTTCTGGTGTAGCGGTAGTTGCATCTGAGACTGCATATTCACAGCGTAAGTGTGGTGACCAATTACCTGATTGTCATTAAAAAAAACATCTGGTTCACTAATTTCCTTTTTTGGGGAAGGAAATCTGCTGTCTTTGCCTGGACTGGCCTATGAGTCCAGACCCACAGCAATGTGGTTGACTCTTAGCAGCTCTCTGAAATGGCCCAGCAAGCCACTGAGTTGTACCAAACCACTGACTGTCACTGGGAACCTTCCCCCACATGGAAGGCAGCTCACCACCACCTTTTTATGGGGCAATAAATCCCAGCCTTGCCAGTGACCCCCACATCCTGTGAATTAATAATAAAACAATAACTCAATCTGAAATCACTGCTAGCCATGGGTCAAGTGATATGCAGTTGGGATATAGATCAGTCATGATCTCATTGAATGGTGGCACCGGCCTGAGGGGCAGACTGGCCGAGACCTGTTCCCAGCTAATATAAATGCATCCTTGCTCACTCCACTGTCAAACTAAATGGTTGTGCTTCTACTTGGATTCTAGTCCTGTTCCTGCTGTGAGCTGGTCTGTGGCTTTTGAGACTCTGTCCCTCAAGTCTCTGGTCTGAGACCTCTGATTTCTCCACGAATGAGCAGTGGAATTGAATTGTAATTCTCTTGCAGTGTGCACAGCGGATGGTCAGTTCATCATAGTGATCTCCAAGACCCTGACCCTTCCTGCCCTCAACCTGTCATCTCTGTATGTGAAAGATGGACAAGAAGCAGAGTGCAGGCCTAAACTAACCACTGCCCAGCTTGCGACCTTCCGCTTCCCGATTACCTCTTGTGGCTCGACCAAGCGGGTGAGTATTAATGGGCCGAGCATTCTCCACCTGAATGAACCAGCTCCCTATTAACCAGTGTCCTCATTGCAGGAGGAGAATGGAACCTTGGTGTATGAAACGGATGTGTTGGGTAAGAGGATGATTCTGACTGGGAAACTGGGCTCAATAACCCGAGACAGCACCTTCAGGTAGGAGGATGGTGGGGAGATGTTGGGGTTGGAGGGATGTGTTGCTGGATGAAGCTCCACCTGCTATTGTCTCTCTGCAGCCTGCATGTCCAGTGCAAGTACAAGGGGAGGAAAGAGACTGGCTTACAAATCAATGCCACGGTTTACACGGCTCCTCCACCACCTCCAGCTTCTGATGATGGGATTCTGAAACTGGAACTGAGAATTGCAAAAGGTACAACGGCCCTGGGTAATGGTGACAGAAGCACTGGGAATGTGTCGATGCAGGGAGTTACTGATTCTTCTGTCTGCCTTTCAGGTGGTAACTACAGATCCTGGTATGTGGATAGTGACTACCCCATTCAGAGTATCCTTCAGGACCCGGTGTTTGTGGAGGTTCGTGTCCAGGACCGCACGGACCCAATGATTGTCCTGAGGTTGCATGACTGCTGGGCGACTCCTGTCCCAGCCCCAAACTTCGAGGTGCAATGGAGTTTACTGGTGGATGGGTAAGGAAAAGTTGAATGGAAGGGCTAATGGTTATAGAAAATGATGATGGGCAGGGAAAGATCAACTGTTCAATCAAGCCTGCCCCACACTGACACTAGCATTGTGACTAGACCGTTCCTACTCATCTGAATAACCACGCAATCTCCTGGGAGAGACAGAAAACCCAGGACCAATGAGGAGAGGGAGGTGGGTGGGGGGAATACTGATTCCTCTGATTGCATCAGGTGATTGCATCCAGTCCTGGAGATCACATGGGCCACACTCTGCCAAATGTTAATTGTGAAGACACTTGCCTTCTATGTGATCGGAGCTCTGCTTCTGGCCAAGGACCAGTCCAGCTCTCCCCTGGTAGGTAGGCAGCAAATTGGAACCAACCCTTTGTCTGTGTTCTAGTCACTTGCTACTGTCTAGCCGGGGGGGGGGGGGGTGGGTAGGAAGTAGAACCACCCAACATTAGTCTATTCCTACTCTTGCCCAAACACCTCCCCATGTCCTCGTATGTCAAACTAATAATCTCAGCAAGGATGCTATACAGCCCTTTATAGATCTCCATCAGGCCACCTCTAATTCTATGCTGGTCAAGGATAAATAGACACCGCTCAATGTGTCTGAGTAGCTAAGGTGCTTGTAGCTAGGATTCATTCTTGTAGTTCCTCAGTACCTTCTCCCATGGAAGCAGAGGGTAGTGGTTGATGTGTTTTTTTGTGACTGGAAGGCTGGTTCCAGTGGAGTTCTGCAGGGCTCAATACTAGGTCCCTTGCTTTGTGTGGTGTATATATCAACAATCTTGACTTGAATATAGGGGGGTATGATTAACAAGTTTACAGATGGTACTAAAATCTGCTGTGTGGTTGATACTGAAGGAAGCTATCAATAAATTGGTCAAGTGGGCAGAATAGTGGCAAATGGAATACAACCTGGAGATGTGAGGTAATGCATTTGGGGAGGGCAACAAGGAAAGGGAATACACATTAAATGGTAGGACACGAGTAGTGTAGAGGAACAAAGGAACCTTGGCGTGCATGTCCACAGATCCCTGAAGGTAGCAGGCCAAGTAGATAAGGTGATTAAGAAAGCATATGTAATGCTTGCCTTTATTAGCTGTGGGATAGAAAACAAGAGCAGGGGGGTTATGCTTCAACTGCATGAAACACTAGTTAGGCCTCAGCTGGAGTACTGTGTGCAGTTCTGGTCACCACATTACAGGAAAGATGTGATTGCACTAGAGGGTACAGAAGAGATTTACAAGGATGTTGCTGGGAGTAGAGAATCTTAGCTATGAGGAAAGACTGGATAGGCTGGGTTTGTTTTCCTTGGAACATAGGAGGCTGAGGAGACCTTATTGAGGTGGGTAAAATTGGGGGGCCTAGATCAAGTGGATAGAAAGGTCCTATTTCCCTTGGCAGAGGGCTCAAGAACCAGGGGGCACAGATTTAAAGTAATTGGTGGAAGGTTTAGAAGTGGGTCATGTGATTAGGCTGGATAGCTTTGTTGGCCGGTGTGGACGCTGTAGTGTATGTACTTTGCAGAAGGACCTATATTCTGCAGCCCCTGTATACTGCAGTACCAGTAGTGACCACCCCTGTATATAAGCCTGTGTAGTAACATTTGCATAGTAGTTCCAGGTTGCCTCCATTCAGTAAAGACCTGTTATAACCAACTCCTGCAGTCCGTGTCTCAATTATACACGGACATAATAGACGCGATGGGCCAAAATGGCCTCCTTCCGTGCTGTAACTTTCTATGATTCTATGAGGGGACCAAAACTAGGTGTAGTACAATTGATGCAGTCTATCCAATGACATGCATAGTGACTGAATGTTGTCCTTTGATTTGTATTGAATAGTTCTATGAATACAATCCAATACCCTGTTGGCTTTAGCTAAGTTTCTCTACATGGGTCAAGAGAAAATGTTCAGGATCATTCAGTATTGTTCCACTAATGCAGCAGTTACTATTGCACTAACAAAGCTGAACGTGACCCTAGCTTTAGGAGTAATGGGGTGAACTAATTGGTACATTGTAGATGGCTACTTTCTCATCGAAGGAATGGCTTGCACTCTAACCCTTGCAACCAATGAATGAAAATCCCTTTTTTTTTTTATTGGATCAATTTATTTTCCTGCTCCCACTGACTGACCCTCCTGTTGCAGGTGCCCCTATGAGGGTGATGACTACCAGACCCTCCTACACCCAGTGGATGTGTTTTCTGGCCTGCAGTTCCCAACCCATCACAAGCGGTTTGAAGTGAAGACTTTTGTTTTCCTGGATGGAGATTCTGCCCAGCCCCTCACTGGACAGGTAACCAAACAGGAGTCTGAGCCAATGAAATCCTTTACTGGCTCCTTGTATAATAGCCTGGTTCATCTGTCTGCATGAAGCTCGCTGTAAACTCCTTTCCGTTCTAGGTTTACTTGCACTGCAGTGCTGAGGTGTGCTCCCCCTCTGCTCAGGATGACTGTACATCCAAATGTGGCCGAAGTGAGTCTTTGATTTAATCTCTTGCTGATTTTGTTCTGATGCAGAATTAGTTTCTAGTCAAAGCAAAAATAATTTGCTGGTGTTACAGTAATATCTGGCCAGTTCCCAGTTCCCTACAACGAGAGGTTTATCACTCTCTCCCTTCCCATATGAACAAACCTGCTCTCAATGGGAAGGACCCTTATCTATAAATGGGAGCCAGAACTCTTAACCAGAATCTCCAGGGCCTGACTGCAATCGTCAGAACATAAGAAATAGGAGCAGGAGTTGGCCGTTTGGCCCCTCGAGCCTGCTCCGCCATTCAATAAGATCATATCTGATGACCTCAACGCCCCTTTCCTGCCTGCTCCCCATAACCTTTGACTTCTCTGCAGCTCAAATATGTATATCTCTGCCTTGGATATCTTCAATGACTCTGCCTCCACAGCTCTGGGGTAGAGAATTCCAAAGTTTCACGACCCCCTGAGAAGAACTTCCTCCTCATCTTTTCAAATAGGCGACCCCTTATCCTGAAACTGTGCCTCCCCCCAGTTCTAGATTCCACCCTGAAGGAAACATCCTCCCTGCATCTACACTTGAGCCTCCTCAGAATCTTATGTTTCATCTAAATTCCAATGAGTATAGGCTCAACCCTGCTTCATAAGACAACCCCTTCATCTCAGGAATTAATCTAGTGAACGTTCTCTGGACTGCCTCCAATGCAAATATATCCCCCCTTTTTTAAATAAGGAAACCAAAACTACGCAGTACTCCAGGTGTGGTGTCACCAGTGCCCTGTACAGTTGTAGCAAGCCCTCCCCACTTTTATACTCCCATCACCCCTTGCAATAAAGGCCAACATTCATTTGCCTTTCTAATTACTTGCTGTACCTGCATGCTAACTTTTTGTGTTTGATGTACAAGGACTCCCAGATCCATCTGTACTGCAGCATTAGACAGTCTCTATATTTATATATATTTTTTTAAATTTGCTTTAAAATTTCCAACCAGTGGATAACCTCCGTTTCCCACATTATACTCCAGCTGCCAAATTTTTGCCCACTCACCCTATCCATATCCCTCTGCAGACATTTTATGTCCTCACAATTTGCTTTCCCACTTATCTTTATCATTAGCAAATTTGGCTACATTACACTCCCTTCATCCAAGTCATTAAAATAGATTGTAAATAGTTAAGGCCCCAGCACTGATCTCTGGCACCCCACTAGTTAGTTTGCCAACTGGAAAATGACCCATTTATCCTGACTTTGTTTTCTGTTAGTTAGCCAATCTTCTATCCATGCTAATATATTACCCCCAACCCATTGAGCTCTTATCTTGTGCAGTAATCTTTTATGTGACACCTTATCAAAGACCTTTTTTGGAAATCCAAATACACTACATCTACTGGTTCCCCTTTATCCACCCAGCTTGTTACATCCTCCAAGAACTGTAGTAAATTTGTCAAACATGATTTCCCTTTCATACAATTAAGCAGAGTCAACATGGCTTTATGATCTAAATGTCCTGCTATTACTTCCTTAATAATGGATTCCAGCATTTACCCAATGACCGGCTAACTGGCCTATAGTTTCCTGCTTTTTGCCTCCCTCCTTTCTTCATTTGTTACATTTGCAGTTCTCCGACTGCTCCAGAATCCAGGGAATTTTGGTAGATTACAGCCAACACATCTGCTATCTCTGCAGCCACTTCTTTTAGACCCTAGGATGCAGGCCATCAGGTCCAGGGGACTTGTCAGCCTTTAGTCCCATTAGTTTGCCTAGTACTTTATATCTCTAGTGATAGTCATTGTTAAGTTCTTCCCTCACAAAAGCCCCTTGATTGATTATCAATTATTATTGGGATGCTTTTGTTGTCTTCTACTGTGGAAACTGATATGAAATATTTGCTCAAAGTCTCTGCCATTTCCCTGTTTTCCATTATTAATTCCCCAGCTCCAACATTTACTTAGCTACTCTCTTCCCTTTATGTATCTGTAGAAGCTCTTGCTGTCTCTTTATATTTTTTGCTAGTTTACACCATCTATTTAGTCATCCTTTGCTGGTTTCTAAGGCCTACCACTAATCTTCACAACATTGTATGCCTTTTCAATCAATTAGATGCCTTCCTTAGTTAGCCACAGATGGTTCATCCTTCTGTCTTTCTTTCTCACTGGAATAAACGGAGCGTTATGAAATGGCTGCCACTGCTTATCTACTGTCTTACCCTTTAATCTATTTTCCCAGTCTACTTTAGCCAACTCTATCTTCATACCTTTGTAATTGCCTTTATTTAAGTTTAGGACACTAGTTTCAGACCCAAATGTCTTGCCCTAAAACTTCTCATACTATGATCACTCTTCCCTAGGGGATCCTTTACTATGAGATCATTAATCCTGTCTCATACACATTACCAGATCTAAAATAGCTGCCTCCCTAGTTGGTTCCACAACGTTTTGTTCTAAGAAACCATCCTGAATACAATCTATGAACTCTTCCTCAAGGATACCCTTGCCAATTTGATTTGTCCAATCTACATGAAGATTAAAATCACCTATGATTTATCACAGTACCTTTCTTACAAGCCCCTATTATTTCTTGATTTATACTCTCTGTCGCTCCTACAGTGTAGCTACTGCGGGGGGACCTATAGACTACTCCCACCGGTGACTTCTTTCCTGTACTATTTCTTATCTCCACCAAACTGATTCTACATCCTGCTCTTCTGAGCCATATCATTTCTCACCACTGCACTGATCTCATCCTTTATTAACAGAGCTACCCCACCTCTTCTTCCTTTCTGCCTATCTTCTGAAATGTCAAATACCCCATAATATTCAGTTCCCAGCTTTGGTCACCTTGCAACCATGTCTCTAATGACTATCAGATCATGGCCATTTATTTCTCTTTTTGCCATCAACTCCTCTATCTTGTTACGAATGCTGCATGCGTTCAGATAGAGCTTTTAATTTTCCCTTTACCATTTTTACCCACTCTGAAACTATTTGCCGGTGCATGCTTATGTTTGTACGCTCTGTCTCCTGTCACACTCTGGTTATCGGTTCTCCTATTGCTACCCTGCACTATTGCCTTCTCCTCCTTTCTGTCTTTCTAAATTCCCCTTCGCCTCAATCCCCCCTCCCACTAATAGTCTCAGTCTAGGTAGTGTCTAGCTGTTTGCCCATCATTGCAAACATTGAACTGGAAGTGCAGATGGTGTAACGTGGGTTGGTCTCTGGCTATATAGCAGGTAAAGTGTGATCTCCAGTGTCTAGTCAGGAGTTTTCTTCTTGGAGATGATACATGGGTGGGTCAGGACAAAACTGTCTGCTAACAATGTCTCATTTCCCAATAGAGAGACGCAGGAGTACAGGTGACCATGAGGGAACATTGGTGAGTGCTCCTGGTCCCATCATATTCCTGGAAGGTGAGAGTCATCTGTCTAAGAAGCTGCTTGAAGAGAATGGTAAGTGGAGGTTCTTCAATAGGCCACTGTGAACCCTTCCAAATATAACGTCTTGTGTCCCAATAGATGCTGCTGGGTCTCCTTCTCGGTTTCTGCGTGGAGCAGCCATTGGCTTCATGGTGGTGGCTCTGTCCCTGTTGGTGGTGATGGCTGCAGTGTACAGGATGAAGAAACCAAGAGCTCTCTCTTCCCAATGTAGTGAGATTGAACTGTAGACCTGAACAAATAAACCAGCTGGACAGATGTGTGCCTTTTGGGTGTTGATGTGAATCATGAAATGGCTATTAGGAAGTCCTAGGTACACTAGTAGTAAACATTAAATCCCACTGACTGGAGGGACAAGGTGTAAACTGAGCAAAGCTTTACCGTCAGACATGGTAACTATCTAATCCAGCACTCCTTGTGTCTAGTTGAGGTTGGGGGGGGCCCCCCTGCCCCCACAAGAAAAAGCAAAGCCCTGGCTTTTGTCAGCTGACAAGGTGGGGGGGTCATTGGGAAATCCTTTTGCTCTAAAGAATGACCTGATTACAATGTGCATTAGTACTTACAGTAATATTGTCTTAGGCTGCCCTGCATTCAACTTCTAACCAGTTTTTTCTTTATTGAGGATTAGACCTTGGGTTGACTTAGATCCTGGGAAAGAATGTGTGGGTAACTTGGTTTGTTCTATGCAAAAGCAGGAGTGTGGCACATGATCAAGATGTCTTAAATTAAGAAACCACCAAGGCTGCTGCAGTGGTGCCTGAGAACCTTCACCTATCTCGTCTACAAGGGTCATACTTTTTATTTCTCTCCTGCTCCCTCCTTCCCTGCAGCTGCCTGTTTGCCATGTGCCTATGATGGACTGCAGGCTGAGTGCTTTTGTGTAGTGTGCTATTGTTTGGCATGGCACCTCAAGTGAACAGTTGAGGACCTTTTCCTACAGATGCTCAGGCTCCTGCCTGTAGGCCTAGCAGACCTTTAGTGGAACAGTATTTCTCTTTGGACTGGGTTGGGGATTCATGGCAAGAACTGAGCCAGAGCGTCACTGATCTCATTAGACCCAACACCAATGTCGGGCTGGTCAGTGAAGCAGTGCCCTGCAGTGGGGACATGGCTGGCATGGACATAGATGATGGTGGCCATGTCTCCTCCACTGCCTACATGGCAGAACTGTCTAGGGCTTCAGCTGCTATGATTATGCATCAATCCCAACCACATTACAGCCAGCCACCTTACCAGTTGTGTATGAAGGATAGATGTCTCCCTTTGCCTTGAGGGCAAGTGTGATAGTAGAAAATAACAGGCATGTGGAGCTCACTGATGCCCATTTTTTGGTCTGCCCTCTGGCTCCTGCTCTACATGGGGAGGAGGGTGAGAACCATAGCCTGGCAGCTGAATCTAGAAGTTGTGAATATGAAGAATGTATTTTAGCAGCTCAATGTTGTGCAAAGGACTCCCCGGGGGTGAGGGGGAACTTCAGTTGCGCTTATGGGGTACAAAGCAACTATTGCCTGGGCACGGCGATTTTTGCACCATTCGTGAAATTGACCAGATTTTGCGGCAGTGCTCAGCACTACGCCACAATCTCCTGCGCCCACAGATCATGACGTCAGTCGAGCGTATAGCACCCTGGACCGGATATTGAGTGGCTGCACCTGCTGCTAGCAACGACAGGTTGAGGGGAATGTTTTGCAGTCGGGAAGGGACTGGGGAAGTGCTATTTAAAGGTGACCGCTTCATGCCTCTTTGTCTGACATTTTTGCACTACTCAGTGAGACACACTATTGGAGAGATTCAATGCTGTGAAGGAGTTTTGGGTCCTGAGTAGCATTTTGCAGTATCATTTTGATTTAACCTTCCTTGCATGCATCGATTTTTAGAAGAGACTATGGGGGCTTCACTCTAAGCTCCTTTCCAAGGCGCCTCCATTGTTCTTTCCAGCAGATTTGATGTACAGGCCTTTGAAGGCTGGAATGAGCAGGGTGTGCAGGCTGGAGAGCAAGATCGACAGACCCCTTAAGAACTAGCCAGCGCCGGTCTGTTCCATTGCTGACTGACATCACATGAGCTTCGCCAGCCCTCTGAGGTAGCTCCTTGCTGTTGGCGCCTTAACACAGGTGTGTAGCACCGGATTTAGTGCTCCAATCACCTCCCAGGGACGATAGAAGCCACGTTTGGAGACGGAGGCAATAATTTGCACTTTGTTAAACTTTGCACCCGGCTGATAATTGCACCCCAAACAAGGTGATCCCAAAATCCTTACCCCCTGCCCTGCCAACCACCCCAGGAGTTTAGATTACAATGGCCCAGATTTTGTGGACAAAAGGCTGTGAACTGCTTTTGCTGTTAATATACAGATTGGCCAGCAAAGATACTCCCTGAATTTCAAATCCCACCAGTTGCTGATTGATTTATGCCTCTCCACCATTAGTTTTGCATAAATGACATTTTCCCTTAACCTGCCTGTGCTTTTAATGAAGTTGTTGCAGTTGTATAAGTACCCTTTCACTGACTGATCCCCTCTCTGGCCCGGATAGTGAACAAAATGTAGGGTCTCTTTTGTTCGCCTTGTGAATTGTTCCACATTTTACAAATTCTTGCTTTGCCTCTTGATCCTTGATCGGAGCTGACATTAAATTTACCCACTCTAATTCACCCTCCTTCTCAGTTAATTCTTCAATCAAGGAGATACACCTCTTGTTCAGCCAGGGTACTGTTATCCTCACCATGCTGATTATCACCTCACACTTCCACCAACTTGGTTGGCAAAATTATTAAAAACCTAATGTCTATCCATGATCCTGACCATATCGGCAGGAGTGACCACAGCACAATCCTTGTGGCGACCAAGTTCTGTCTTCCCTATAGACATCCTCCATTGTGTTGTGTGCCACTACCACCATGTTAAATGTGATAGATTCAGACCAGATCTAGCAGCACGAAACTGGGCAGATATGAGGCGCAGTGGGCCATCAGTAGTAGCAGAATTTTATTCCACCACAATCTGTAATATCATGGCCTGGCATATCCCTCACTCTACCATTAACATCAAGCCAGGTGACCAAACATGGTTCAATAAGGAGGAGCAGCAACAGGTGAACCATAAAAATGAGGTGACAAACTGGGGAAAGTGCAACCCAGGACGATATGGATACTGAAGCAGCATGCTACAGACAAAGCTAAGCGATCCCACAAACAACGTATCAGATCATTTGTGAATGGTGGGGGGGCAATTAAACAACTAATGGGGGGGAGGAAGAGGAGACTCCAAGAACAACCCCATCCACCATGATGGCAGAGCCCAGCATCTGACTGCAAAAACGAGGCTAAAGCGTTTGAAACCATTTTCAGCCAGAAATGCCAAGTGGATGCGCCATCTCGGCTTCCTCCTGAAGTCCCCACCATTACAGAAGCCAGTCTTCAGCCAATTCAATTAAGCTCCATGTGCTATCAAGAAATGGCTGAACACACTGGATACAGTAAAGGCTCCAGCTGTCGTGGTGAGGACTTGTGCTCCAGAACGAGCCGCGTCTCTAGCCAAGCTCTTCCAATATATAATTACAACACCGCCATCCACCCGACAATGTGGAAAATTGCCCAGGTAGGTCCTGTCCCCAAAAAGCAGAACAAATCCAATCTGGCCAATTTCCGGCCCATCGGTCTACTCTCAATCATTAGCAAAGTGACATCAACAGTGCTATCAAGCGGCACTTACCAAATATATGCTCACCGATGCTTAGGTTGGGTTCTGCCAGGACCACTCGGCTCTAGACAGTAAAACTGAAGTCCGTTGGAATCATGGGGGAAATTCTCAACTGGCTGGAGTCATACCTAGTAAATAGGAAGGTGGTTGTTGGCCAATCATCTCAGCCCCAAGACATGGCTGCAGGAGCTCTTCAGGGCAGTGTCCTAGGCCCAACCAGCTTCAGCTGCTTCATCAATGACCTTCCCTCCATCATAAGCTCAAAAGTGGGGAAGTTCGTTGATGACTGCACAGTGTTCAGCGCTATTCAGAACTCCACAGATAATGATGCTGTTCATGCGCTCATGCTTCAAGACCTGGACGATATTCAGGCTTGGACTGATAATTGGCAGGTAACATTCGCACCACACAAGTGCCAGGCACTGACCATCGCCAACAAGGGAGAGTCTAACCACTGCCCCTTGACATTCAACGGCATTACCATCACCGAATCCCTCACCATCAGCATCCTGGGGATCACCATTGACCAGAAATTTAGCTGGACCAGCCATATAAATACTGTGGCTACAAGAGCAGATCAGAGGCTGGGTATTCTGTGGCAAGTGTCTCACCTCCTGACTCCCGAAAGCCTTTCCACCATCTACAAGGCACAAGTCAGGCGTGTGATGGAATACTCTCCACTTGCCTGGATGAGTGTAGTTCCAACAACACGCAAGAAGCTTAACACCATCAAGGAAAAAGCAGCTCGCTTGACTGGCACCCCTTCCATCACCTTAACCGTTCACTGACTCCGCCACCGGCGCACTGTGTCTGCCGGCTGTGCCATCTACAAGATGCAATGCAGCAACTCGCCAAGGCTTCTTCGACAGCACCTCCCAAACCCACGACCTCTACCAGCTCGAAGGACAAGAGCAGCAGGCAAATGGGAACACCACCACCTCCAAGTTCCCCTTCAAGTCACACACCATCCTGACTTGGAAATATATTGCATTTCCTTCATCATCGCTGGGTCAAAATCCTGGAACTCCCTCCCTAACAGCACTGTGGGAGTACCTTCACCACATGGACTGCAGCGGTTCAATAAGGCAGCTCATCATCATCACCACCTTCTCGAGGCCAGTTAGAGATGGGCAATAAATTCTGGCCTTGCCAGCAATGCCCACACACCAGGAATGAAAAAAAAACCTTATATAGTCTATAATGTTTACATTCTGCATTTAATTGTTCATTTATTGTTTTTGATCTGAGCTAGATTAACCAATTTGTATATAGAAAACCCAATTATAAATCAGAAGGATCCAAGGGGATGGATGGGAGGAATCATTGGAAGAACAAGGGTCCTACTAGGGTGATTTCTTAATGGACTGATCTGTTGTCCACCTATTTGGTGTGCAGTCCCTGTTCAGGTGAACACCCCCTCCGACATTAGTTACACCATGGGGGGATATAGGGGCAAAGGGAGTTGGGGGCCTTATTTCACAAATCATAGTAGCAACACAGGTCATAAAACATGCAACGCTCTGGGGTTAATTTCTAGAATAGTATTGAAAAGCAGAAATGTTATATCAAACGTATAGTACCACTGTCGGAGGTGGCACCTTTCGGATGAGACGTTAAACAGAGGCCCCGTCTGCTCTCTCAGGTGGATGTAAAAGATCCTATGGCGCTATTTCAAAGAAGAGCAGGGGAGTTATCTCTGGTGTCCTGGCCAACATTTAACACTCAATCAACATCACTAAAATAAAGATTATCTGCTCATTATCTAGACAGAGTAGACAGAGAGAAACTGTTCCTATTGGCAGAAGGGTCCCAGAACCAGAGGGCACAGATTTAAGGTAACTGGCAGAAGATCCAAAGGCGACGTGAGGAAAAACTTTTTTACGTAGCGAGTGGTTATGATCTGGAATGCACTGCCTGAGAGTGTGATGGCAGCAGATTAAATCATGGCTTTCAAAAGGGAACTGGTTATATACCTGAAGGAAAAAAAATGCAGGGCTATGGGTCGTGTCTGACTAACTTGATTGAATTTTTTGAGGAGGTAACAAGGAGGGTCGATGAGGGTAGTGCGTTTGATGTAGTCTTTCTGGATTTTAGCAAGGCTTTTGATAATGTCCCGCATGGCAGACTTGTCATGAAAGTATAAGCCCATGGGATCCAAGGCAAAGTGGCTAGTTGGACCCAAAATTGGCTCAGAGCTGGAAACAAAGGGTAATGGTCGAAGGGTGTTTCCAGTGGGGTTCCGCAGGGCTCAGTACTGGGTCCTTTGCTTTTTGTGGTATGTATCAATGATTTGGACTTGAATGTAGGAAGTATGATTAAGAAGTTTGCAGATGATACCAAAATTGGCCATGAGGTTGATAATGAAGAAGCTAGCTGTAGACTGCAGGAAGATATCAATGGACTGGTCAGGTGGGCAGAACAGTGGCAAATGGAATTCAGTCCGGAGAAGTGTGAGGTAATGCATTTGGGGAGGACTACCAAGGCAAGGGGATACACATTGGGCCAGTAATTCCGGTCCCAACGCGTGAGTACCGATGGGGTACTCACGCGTGGGCCCGTTGGAAGTGCCGGATTTCAGCATGCACAGCGCATGCGCGGGAAACCGGCATTTCCTCCAAGGGGTTCCTCCTTTTTGACTGGTTTGCCCGTGTGTAAGGGCCCCAACTTTTTAGAAATGTAAAAAGGAGACGTAAGGATTTGATTCTTTAAGGTAAGTGGTCTATTATTTAAAATTATAACATTTTTTCCACAGCGTTATTGTTTTTAAGGACTTTACAGTAAGGTCAGTGTATTTTTAGACCCGATTTCTTAAAAAATTATTTTTTTCAAAAATTTGATTAATTGCTCAAAATAGTTTTTTTTAAGTAATTTATAGTTCATTTAATTGGTGTGATGTTTTTTAAAATGTTATTTAAAGTTTAAGTGGTGTTTTGGGTGCCCGTACTTTTCATGAGTTTGACAGTTCTTACTATCAAACTCATGAATGAAGTTTTCCCTCCCCTGATTGGCTGCCCAGTGCTCACCTGATCCCAGCCGGCACATCGCACTAACTACGCCGCTGGATCAGGCAAGCACAGCGCGCCGACAGCTGAACCGGGCCAGTGACAGGAATTCCAAGCAGACCCAGGCTTCAGCTGTCGGCATGCCGGGTAAGTGCACATCGGGGGCTTGCACGCGCGGCAAGCTCCCGAACCTAATTTCTGGGCCACTAAATGGTAGCACACTGAAAAGTGCAGAAGATAAGAGGAACCTTGGAGTGCATGTCCACAGATCCCTGAAGGTAGCAGGACAGGTAGATAAGATAAGGTGGTTAAGAAGGCATGCGGGATACTTCCCTTTATTATCGAGGCATAGAATATAAAAGCAGGTGTTGAGATACCGCGGCAAACGTGGGAGTCGAGACAGAGCTATTGAAAACACAACTGCTTTATTCTGACCACATGGCAAACAGGAACTAGAAAAGCCCGCACATCCACTTAAATACTTCCCAGACAGGAAGTGCTCCCGGCAGCCTGTCCCTGCGGGAAACAAGTTGTTGGAGGAAAGGGCCCCCGGCTGGGGGCTTCTGCTTAGACTGTCTGTGCTGCCGTGAGTGGATTATGTCCAGTGGTGGCGTGTCGCCACAGAGCTCTCCCCAGAATCCGCTTAGGAGGAGTGGACGAGTCGTGACGGTGGTCTAATGGTTCTGCCGCAGCGGCTCTGAGTGGTCGCCGGTCTGGTTGGTTGGGTCGGGCGGTTCGCCGCCGGCTGTGCTGGCTTGCCGGGGGGACGGCCTCTGGCTGGAGGCTGGGCCACGGGGACCTGTTCCCCTGGTTCTGTGTATGCTGGTTTGAGCCGGTCGATGGAGACTGTCTCAACCCTGTCGCCGAGTCGCAGCTTGAATACCTTGTCCCCGGTTTGTAGTACCTCGTACGGACCGTCGTATGGGGGTCGCAGGGGCCCGCGGTGCGCGTCGTGTCGCACGAAGACGAAGCGCGCCTGCTGTAAATTTGGCGGGACGTGAGGTGCGAGTTCGCCGTGTCGGTTGACCGGAAGTGGGGCGAACTGCTGAGCGGAACAGAAAGAGTCGAGCCGCTGCTG
This sequence comes from Somniosus microcephalus, assembly GCF_052327205.1. Lineage (NCBI taxonomy): Eukaryota > Metazoa > Chordata > Chondrichthyes > Squaliformes > Somniosidae > Somniosus > Somniosus microcephalus. The sequence continues at coordinate 66,307,308 of NC_140999.1, read as the reverse complement.
TTCGGCCGACCAAGACTTGGTAGGCTCCGGAAGGAATTCGCCTGGGACGCGCAGCGGTTGTCCGTAGACTAACTCCGCTGCCGAGGACTGGAGGTCTTCCTTGACCACGGTGCGTAGGCCGAGTAGCACCCACGGTAGGCGGTCAGTCCAGGTACTGTCCTGCAGGCCGGCGCGGAGTGAGGCCTTGAGTGACCTGTGGAAGCGTTCACAAAGTCCGTTGGCCTGCGGGTGGTACGCCGTGGTGCGGTGGAGCGTCACCCCGAGGTTGCGTGCTGTGGCCGTCCAGAGTTCGGAGGTGAACTGGGCGCCTCTGTCAGAGGTTATGTCGGCCGGTATGCCGAACCTCGCAACCCAGGTGTTAACGAACGCCCTGGCGATGTCGGCTGTGGTGGTGGAGGTCAGCGGCACTGCCTCAGGCCAGCGTGTGTAGCGGTCGACCATCGTGAGGAGATAAGTTTGGCCTTGCGATGGCGGCAGGGGACCGACGATGTCGACGTGTACGTGGTCGAAGCGGCGGCTGGGTACCTCGAAGTCTCCCAGGGGTGCTTTGGTGTGCAGCTGTACCTTAGCCCGTTGGCAGGTGAGGCAGGAGGTGGCCCAAGTCCGAACATCTCTGCTAAGGCCGCGCCAGACGAAGCGCTTGGAGAGGAGTTTGACGGATGCGCGGGAACCCGGGTGAGAGAGCCCGTGGAGCGTGTCGAAGACGCGGCGGCGCCAGGTCTCAGGGACGACCGGCCTGGGTTGGCCGAGTGAGACGTCGCACGTGACTGCCGTGGCTTTGGGCCTGTGCGCGACCTTAGCTAGGCGTAGCCCTGGCAGGCTGGTAGCCGCCGAGAGGAGGTCTGGGTCCGTGAGCTGGGCCGCTGCTAGTTGTGCGTAGTCGACCGCGAGGTGATTCGCACGGACGGCGGGACGGGAAAGGCAGTCGGCGACCACGTTGTCTCTACCGGAGATGTGCTGAATGTCCGTAGTAAACTCGGAGACGGCCGCGAGCTGGCGTTGCTGCCTAGCGGACCAGGGTTCGGTGTGCTTGGCCATCGCGTATGTGAGTGGCTTGTCATCCACATACGCGGTGAAGGGGCGGCCTTCCAGGAGGAACCTGAAATGGCGGACCGACAGGTGGAGTGCGAGAAGCTCGCGGTCGAAAGTGGAGTATTTGACTTCCGGGGGGCGCAGTTGGCGGCTGTAGAAGGCAAGTGGCTGCCACGCGCCATTGACCCACTGCTCGAACACGGCCCCGACCGTGTGGTCGGAGGCGTCGGTGGTGAGCGCGACCCGGGCATCGGCCCTCGGGTGCGCGAGCAGAGTGGCGTCGGCGAGCGCGTTTTTGGTGGCGTCGAAGGCGACTGCCGTGTCAGTGGTCCAGGCTACGTCCATCTTGCTGGATTTTCCTCGGAGGGAGTCGTATAGGGGCTTCATAGGGGCTGTGGCTCTGGGGATGAACCTGTTGTAGAAGTTCACCATCCCGAGGAACTCCTGGAGGCCCTTGATGGTTGTGGGGCGGGGGAATTGCTGGACGGCCTGCACCTTGTTGGGCAGGGGGATGGCCCCAGCAGGGGTGATGTGGTGACCGAGAAAATCGATCTCGGTTAGGCCGAATTGGCACTTCGCCGGGCTGAGGATGAGCCCGTGTTGGGCTAGGCGCCCGAACAGGATGCGAAGGTGTTCGAGGTGTTCCTGTTTGGAGGAGCTGGCCACGAGAATGTCATCTAGATAGACGAATAGGAAGTTCAGGTCCCGGAGGACTGAGTCCATAAGGCGCTGGAAAGCCTGTGCTGCATTCTTGAGGCCGAAGGGCATCCTCAGGAACTCGAACAGGCCGAATGGGGTGATGACGGCCGTTTTGGGGATGTCCGCGGGGTGTACGGGGACTTGGTGGTAACCGCGCACCAGGTCGACTTTGGAAAAGACGGTTCGTCCGGCCAGTCGGGCCGAGAAGTCCTGGATGTGTGGCACCGGGTACCGATCGGGGGTGGTGGCGTCGTTGAGGCGGCGGTAGTCCCCGCAAGGGCACCAGCCTCCGCCGGGCTTGGGGGCGATGTGGAGGGGCGAGGCCCAAGGGCTGCTGGAGCGGCGGATGATGCCGAGTTGTTCCATGTTGGTAAACTCGGCCCGCGCGATTTCCAGCTTGGCCGGGTTGAGTCTGCGGGCGTGGGCAGAAACTGGGGGGCCGGTGGTGGGGATATAGTGTTCCACACCGTGCTTGGCGGCTTTGGCCGAAAAGGTCGGGTTAGTGAGGGCGGGAAACTCAGCTAGGAGTGCCGAGTAGTCGTCCGTGGCTCTGGCGAGGCAGTAGGTCGTCGGGCCGGCCGAACGGGCCGGGGTAAAGGCGCCGGGGATGGGGGCCATAGTGTTGATGTCGACGAGGCGGTGCCTCGGAATGTCGACAAGGAGGCCGTGGGCGCGTAGGAAGTTGGCGCCAATGAGTGGGCAGAGGACCTTGGCTGTCAGGAACTCCCAGCGGTAGCGGCGGCCCGCGAGGTCGAGCGTGACCATGCGGGTGCCATATGTGCGGATTTCAGAGCCGTTGGCTGCAGCCAGTGTGATACCCCGTGTGCCGCGTTGGATCTCGAGGGCGGAGGCGGGGGTGATGCTGTGCTGGGCCCCTGTGTCGCACAGAAATCGGCGGTTGGTTCTGTCGTCAGTGACGTACAGTAGGGGCTCCTTCTGCCCCGCGGCCATCGCGGGGGCCGGTGCGGGGGGGGGTTTGAAGGAACACGGTGGTGTGCAGCGTTGAGCCCTCGCGCCAAAACGGGTGTGGTAGTAGCAGTGACCCGGAGTGGTAGGGCGGTCGGGCCTAGCGGCCCGGGAAGACCGCGTGGTCGTTGCCGTGAGGTCGGGCGCGACGTCGCGAGCGGCCTGTGCAGAGAGCAGCCGGTCGGCCTTTTCAGCTATCTCATTCAGGTCCATGGAGTCAGACTCCACAAGGAGCGGGCGGATGCTGGCGGGGAGCTGCCGAATGAAAAGCGTGCGAAAAAGGGTGCCGGGATTTTTGTCGTCGGATAGGGACAGCATGTGGGAAAGCAGGTCTGATGGTGAAGCGTCACCAAGGCCGGGGAGGTCCAGGAGTTGGCAGTGGCGCTGGTAAGAGGACGTTTGAAATTTTTTAAGTAGCGCAGCCTTCAGATGCTCGTACTTGCCCTCCGTTGGTGGATTCTGCAGCGCTGCCCAAACCTTGGGGACTGTAGCGTAGGTGAGCGAGGCGACGAGGTAGTCGTACTTCGTGGCGTCGACTGTAATGCCTTTCAGCCGGAATCTGGACTCAGCTTGAACGAACCAGGCTTCGGCGAGGTTCCCCCAAAAGTCAGGTAATTTAACCGTGACTACGTTTGTATCCGCCATGCTAGCTTAGGATTCGTCCTGAGCGTCGGGGTCACCAGTGTTGAGATACCGCGGCAAACGTGGGAGTCGAGACAGAGCTATTGAAAACACAACTGCTTTATTCTGACCACATGGCAAACAGGAACTAGAAAAGCCCGCACATCCACTTAAATACTTCCCAGACAGGAAGTGCTCCCGGCAGCCTGTCCCTGCGGGAAACAAGTTGCTGGAGGAAAGGGCCCCCGGCTGGGGGCTTCTGCTTAGACTGTCTGTGCCGCCGTGAGCGGATTATGTCCAGTGGTGGCGTGTCGCCACACAGGCAGGTTATGCTTGAACTGTATAAAACACTGGTTAGGCTGCAGGTAGAATACTGTGTGCAGTTCTGGCCAGCACATTACAGGAAGGATGTGATAGAGAGGGTGTAGAGGAGATTTACGAGTATGTTAGAACATAAGAACATAAGAAATAGGTGCAGGAGTGGGCCAGTCGGCCCCTCGAGCCTGCTCTGCCATTCAATAAGATCATGTTGCCTGGGCTGGGGAATTTTAGCTATGAGGAAAGATTGGATAGGCTGGGGTTGTTTTCCTTGGAACAGAGGAGACTGAGGGGAGACAAAATTGAGGTGTACAACATTATGAGGGGCCAAGATAGTGTGGACAGGAAGTACCTATTTCCATTAGCAGAAGGGTCAATAACCATGGGACATAGATTTAAAGTAATTGGTCGGAGGTTTATAGGGGATTTGAGGCAAAAAAGTTTCACCCAGAGGGTGGTGGGGGTGTGGAACTCACTGCCTGAAAGGATGTTAGAGGCAAAGAGCCTCATCACATTGAAAATGTACATGGATCTGCACTTGAAGTGCCATAACCTACAGGGCTACGGACCAAGTGCTGGAAAGTGAGATTTGGCTGGATAGCGCTTTGTCGGCCGGCATGGACAAGAGGGACAAATGGCCTCCTTATATTCTATAAATTTCTATGATTCTATGAAAGGGCGGGGGAGTGGGACTGCTCTTGAAGAAAGCCCTCATGGGCTTGACGAGCTGAATGTGCTGTGCTGCAACCATTCTATGTTTCTATGATCACATTGCTGTTTGTGGGAGCTTGATGTGCTCAAATTGGCTGCCGCGTTTCCTACATTACAATAGTGACTACACTTCAGAAAGTAGTTCATTGGCTGTAAAGTGCTTTGGGACGTCCGGTGGTCATGAAAGGCGCTATATAAATGCATATCTTTCTTTTACTTTTCTTGGTTATGATGTGATCCAGGGTCTGTTTAGAAGCTCCACAATCACATGATGGGGCTGATTTAACCTTCCACCTATGGAGAAGGTGGCAGCATCTACCATGACCGGTTCTGAATCAGTTGATTGTCCTAGTTTGATCCTTCAGGCTGTGCTATGAAGTCCTCTATGGAATCAATTCGGAATGTTGCATTTCACCATCTGTCAAGACTGAAGGGTTTTGGCAACGGTCCAAAATTGCTTTCTAAATTTGAGATGGGTTGGTCAAGTTGGCCTTGATTGGCATGTCTTTGCTGTTGTAGCGGTAGTTATCTCTGAGACTGTGTATATTCGCAGCATAAGTGTGGTGCCAAATTACTGGATTGTCATAAAAAATTCATCAGTTTCACTAATTTCCTTTTAGGGAAAGAAATCTGCTGTCTTTGCCTCGTCTGGCCTATGGGACTCCAGACCCACAGCAATGTGGTTGACACTTAACTGCAATCTGAAATGGCCCAGCAAGGCAATGAGCTGTATCAAACCACTATGACAGTCAGTGTGGGAACCTTCACCACATCAAAGGCAGCTCACCACCACCTTAAAGGGCAATTGGGGATAGGGCAATAAATGTCAACCTTGCCAGTGATACCCACGTGCTGTGAATGAATTTAAAAAAAACTAACTTTATATCTGAGATCGATGCTCACCATGGTTCGAGGGATATGGAGTTGGGGTATAGATCAGCCATGATCTCATTGAATGGTGGAACTGGCCTGAGGGGCTGAATGGCCTGCACCTGTTCCCAGCTAGTATAAGTGCATCCTTGCTCACTCCACTATCCAACTAAATGGTTGTGCTTCCACTTGGATTCTAGTCCTGTTACTGCTGTGAGCTGGTCTGTGGCTTTTGAGACTCAGTCCCTCAAGTCTCTGGTCTGAGACCTCTGATTTCTCCTCTAATGAGAAGCCCCTGACCATCAATGGGTGCAGTGGAATTGAATTGTAATTCTCTTGCAGTGTGCACAGTGGATGGTCAGTTCATCATAGTGATCTCCAAGACCCTGACCCTTCCTGCCCTCAACCTGTCATCTCTGTATGTGAAAGATGGACAAGAAGCAAAGTGCAGGCCTAAACTAACCACTGCCCAGCTTGTGACCTTCTGCTTCCCGATTACCTCTTGTGGCTCGACCAAGCGGGTGAGTATTGATGGGCCGAGCATTCTCCACGTGAATGAACCAGCTCCCTATTAACCAGTGTTCTCTCTGCAGGAGGAGAATAGAACCTTGGTGTATGAAACGGATGTGTTGGGTAAGAGGATGATTCTGACTGGGAAACTGGGCTCAATAACCCGAGACAGCACCTTCAGGTAGGAGGATGGTGGGGAGATGTTGGGGTTGGAGGGATGTGTTGCTGGATGAAGCTCCACCTGCTATTGTCTCTCTGCAGCCTGCATGTCCAGTGCAAGTACAAGGGGAGGAAAGAGACTGGCTTACAAATCATTGTCACGGTTTACACGGCTCCTCCACCACCTCCTGCTTCTGATGATGGGATTCTGAAACTGGAACTGAGAATTGCAAAATGTTTAATGGCCCTGGGTAATGGTGACAGAAACACTGGGAATGTATCAATGCAGGGAGTGACTGGTGCTTGTGTGTCTGCCTTTCAGGTGGTAACTACAGATCCTGGTATGTGGATAGTGACTACCCCATTCAGAGTATCCTTCAGGACCCAGTGCTTGTGGAGGTTCGTGTCCAGGACCGCACAGACCCAATGATTGTCCTGAGGTTGCATGACTGCTGGGCGACTCCTGTCCCAGCCCCAAACCACGAGGTGCAATGGAGTCTACTGGTGGACGGGTAAGGAAAGGCTGAATGGAAGGGCTAATGGTTTTGCGAATTCATAGAAAATGATAAGCTGATGGGCAGTGAAAGACCAACTGTTCCATCAAGCCTGCCCCACACTCTTGACTGTAGCATTGTGACTAGACAGTTCCTACTCCCCTCATCCCAATAACCATGTAATCTCCTGGGAGAGACAGAAAACCCAGGGCCAATAAGGTGGGAAATACTCTGTGTGATGCCTCAGGTGATCAAATCCAGTCCAGGAGATCCCATGGGCCACACTCTGCCAAATGTTAATTGCAAAGACATTTGCCTTCTATATGATGCCATGTGATCTCTGGTTCTGGCCAGGGACCAGCCCAGCTCCCCCCTGGAAGGTGTGCAGAAAATCAGCACCCACCACATCTTGTCAATGTATTCTCATCACTCACTACTCTCTAGCTGGGCTGGGGGGCGGGGAATCGGTGTGTGCTGCGAGTGGGAAGGAGAGCCACCGAACATCAGTCTATTCTGACTCTTGCCTAGTTTAAACTTCTCCCCATGTCCTCGTGTCAAACTGTAATAATCTCAACAGGGATGCTATACAGCCCTTTATAGATCTCTATCAGGCCACCTCTAATTCCATGCTGGTCAAGGATAAGTAGACACAGCTCATTGTGTCTGAGTAGGTAAGGTTCTTGTAGCTAGGAATCATTCTTGTAGTTGGCGTCTTTTCCAAGACTGCCATCACCATCATGATGGGACCAAAACTGGGTGTAGTACTCTAGATGCAGTCTAACCAATGACGTGCAAAGTGACAGAGCGGTGTCCTTTGATTTGTACTGAATAGTTCTATGAATACAATCCAATACAGTGTTGGCTTTAGCTAAGTTTGTCTACATTGGTCCTGAAGCTTTCAGTATTGTTCCATGCAACAGTTACTATTGCACTAAGAAAGCTGAATGTGACCCCAGCTTTAGAGTAATGGGGTGAACTAAATAGTACATTGTAGCCCAGGTCTGGGTGTAGATGGCTACTTTCTCATTGATGGAATGGATTGAACTCTAACCCTTGCCACCAATGCCAAACTAAAATCCCTTTTCTTTATTGGATCAATAATTTATTTTTCTGCTCCCACTGACTGAGCCTCCTGTTGCAGGTGCTCCCACTGACGGACCCTCCTGTTGCAGGTGCTCCCACTTATTCAAGAAGGGTAGTAGGGAAAAACCGGGGAACTACAGGCCAGTGAGCCTAACATCAGTGGTAGGAAAATTATTGGAAAAAATCCTGAGGGACAAAATTTGTCTCCACTTGGAGAGGCAAGGATTAATCAGGGATAGTCAACATGGCTTTGTCAAGGGAAGATCATGTCTGACTAATTTGATTGAATTTTTTGAGGGGGTGACTAGGTGTGTGGATGAGGGTAACGCAGTGGATGTGGTATACATGGATTTCAGTAAGGCCTTCGATAAAGTCCCGCACAGGAGACTGGTCAAGAAGGTAAGAGCCCATGGAATCCAGGGTGCCTTGGCACATTGGATACAAAACTGGCTTAGTGGCAGAAGGCAGAGGGTGATGGTCGAAGGTTGTTTTTGTGACTGGAAGCCTGTGGCCAGTGGGGTACCACAGGGATCGGTGCTGGGTCCCTTGCTGTTTGTGGTCTACATTAATGACTTGGATATGAATGTAAAGGGTATGATCAGTAAGTTCGCGGATGATACAAAAATTGGTAGGGTGGTAAATAGCGAGGAGGGTAGCCTCAGCCTGCAGGACGATATAGATGGGTTGGTCAGATGGGCGGAACAGTGGCAAATGGAATTTAACCCGGAAAAGTGCGAGGTGATGCACTTTGGGGGGACTAACAAGGCAAAGGAATACACAATGAATGGAAAGACCCTAGGCAAGACGGAGGGTCAGAGGGATCTGGGTGTGCAAGTACACAGATCCCTGAAGGCGGCGGAACAGGTGGATAAGGTGGTAAAAAAGGCATATGGGATACTTGCCTTCATTAGCCGAGGCATTGAATATAAGAGCAAGGAGGTTATGATGGAGCTGTATAAAACACTGGTTAGGCCACAGCTGGAATACTGTGTGCAGTTCTGGTCGCCACACTACAGGAAGGATGTAATCGCGTTAGAGAGGGTGCAGAGGAGGTTCACCAGGATGTTACCAGGGCTGGAGCGCTTCAGCTATGAAGAGAGACTGGGCAGATTGGGTTTGTTTTCCTTGGAGCAGAGGAGGCTGAGGGGGGACATGATTGAGGTGTACAAAATTATGAGGGGCATAGATAGGATGGATGCTGAGGAGCTTTTTCCCTTAGTAGAGGGGTCAATAACTAGGGGGCATAGATTCAAGGTAAAGGGCGGGAGGTTTAGAGGGGATTTGAGAAAGAACTTTTTCACCCAGAGGGTGGTTGGAGTCTGGAACTCACTGCCTGAAAGGGTTGTGGAGGCAGAAACCCTCACAACATTTAAGAAGCATTTGGATGTGCACTTGAAATGCCATAGCATACAAGGCTACGGGCCAAATGCTGGAATATGGGATTAGATTAGACAGGGCTTGATGGCCGGCGCGGACACGATGGGCCGAAGGGCCTCTATCCGTGCTGTATTACTCTACTCTCTATTACTGACCCTTCTGTTGCAGGTGCCCCTATGATGGTGATGACTACCAGACCCTCCTACACCCGGTGGTTGTGTTTTCCAGCCTGCAGTTCCCAACCCATCACAAACAGTTTGAAGTGAAGACTTTTGTTTTCCTGGATGGAGATTCTGCCCAGCCTCTCACTGGACAGATAACCAAACAGGAGTCTGAGCCAATGAAACATAGAAACATAGAAGATCGGAGCAGGAGTAGGCCATTCGGCCCCTCGAGCTTGCTCCGCCATTCAATGAGATCATGGCTGATCATCCAAACTCAGTACCCTGTCCCTGCCTTTTCCCCATATTCCTTGACCCCTTTAGCCTTAAGAAATATATCTAACTCCTTCTTGAATATATTTAATGAATTGGCCTCAACTGCCTTCTGTGGTAGAGAATTCCACAGGCTCACCACTCTCTGGGTGAAGAAATTCCTCCTCATCTCTGTCCTAAATGGCTTACCCCTTATCTTTAGACTGTGACCCCTGGTTCTGGACTCCCCCGCCATCGGGAACATCCTTCCTGCATCTAGTCTGTCTAGTCCTGTTAGAATTTTCTAAGTTTAAATGAGATCCCCGCTCATTCTTCTAAACTCCAGCGAGTATAAGCCCAATCGACCCAATCTCTCCTCATACATCATTCCTGCCATCCCAGGCATCAGTCTGGTGAATCTTCGCTTCATTCCCTCCATGGCAAGAATATCCTTCCTCAGATAATGTAACCAAAACTGCACACAATACTCAAAGTGTGGTCTCTTTCCTGGCTCCTTGTATAACAGCCTGGTTTATCTGTCTACATGAAGCTCACTCTAAACTCCTTTCCCTTCTAGGTTTCCTTGCACTGCAGTGCTGAGGTTCAGGATGACTGTACATCCAAATGTGGCCTAAGTGAGTTCTTGATTTAATCTCTTGCTGAACCAGGGATTTCCTTCTGCTCCAGAGTTTGTTTCTAGTCAAAGCAAACTAATTTACTTTTGTAGTAATATCTAGTTGGTTCCCTGCAACTGGGGGTTTATCACTCTCCCTTCCAATATGAAGAAACCTGCTCTCAATGGGAAGGACCCTTGTCTATAAATGGGAGCCACAACTCATGACGAGTATCTCCAGGGCCTAACTAAAATCCTGTCAGAACATAAGAAATAGGAGCAGGAGTAGGCCTTTCGGCCCCTCAAGCCAGCTCCGCCATTCAATAAGATCATGGCTGATCTGATCTTGGCCTCAACTCCACTTCCCCATAACCCTTGACTCCCCTGTAGCTCAAACGTATATTTCCACCTTGCATATATTCAATTACTCCGCCTCCACAGCTCTCTGGGGTAGAGAATTCCAAAGATTCATGACACTTTGAGAAGAAATTCCTCCTCATCTTCATTTTAAATAGGCAACCCCTTATCCTGAAACTGTGCCCCCCTAGTTCTAGATTCCCTCATGAGGGGAAACATCCTCCCTGTATCTACACTCGAGCCCCCTCAGAATCTTGTGTATTAATAAGATCACCTCATTCATCTAAATTCCAGTGAGTATAGGGGCAACCCTGCTTCATTGACAACCTCTTCATCTCAGGAATTAATCTAGTGAACCTTCTCTGAACTGCCTCCAATGCAAATATATCCCTACTTTTAAATAAGGAGACCAAAACTGCACGCAGTATTCCAGGTATGGTGTCTCCAGCACCCTATAGAGTTGTAGCAATAAAGGCCAACATTCCATTTGCCTTCCTAATTACTTGCTGTATCTGCATGCTAAATTTGTGTTTCATGTAAAATGACCCCCAGATCTAATCATACAATTAATCAGAGTCAACGTGGTTTTATTATGATTTTCTAAATGTCCTGCTATTAATTAATAATGGATTCCAGCATTTTCCCAATGACCGATGTTAGGCTAACTGGCCTATAGCTTCCTGCTTTTTGCCTCCCTCCTTTCTTGAATAGGGGTGTTACATTTGCGGTTTTCCAATCCGCTGGGACCTTTCCAGAATCCAGGGAATTTTGCTAGATTACAACCAATGCATCCACTATCTCTGCAGCCACTTCTTTTAGACCCTAGGATGCAGGCCATCAGGTCCAGGGGACTTATCAGCCTTTAGTCCCATTAGCTTGCCTACTGCTTAGATTACTTTCTCTCTAGTGATAGTCATTGTTTTAAGTTCCTCCCTCCCTATAGCCCCTTGATTATCAATTATTATTGGGATGCTTTTAGTGTCTTCAACCGTGAAGACTGATATGAAATATTTGTTCAAAGTCTCTGCCATTTTCCTGTTTCCCATTATTAATTCCCCAGCCACAACCTCTAAGGGACCAATGTTCACTTTAGCTACTCTTCCCTTTTATTTACCTGTAGAAGCACTTGCTGTCTTTTAAAATATTTTTTGCTAGTTTACACTCATAATCTATCTTTTCCCTTTTTTTTTAGTCATCCTTTGCTGTCCCAATCCTCTGGCCTACCACTAACCTTCACAACATTGTATGCCTTTTCGTTCAATTAGATACCATCCTTAACTTCCTTAGTTAGCCACGGATGGTTTATCCTTCTCATAGTCTTTCTTTCTAACTGGAATAAACCTTGGAGAGTTACGAAATAGCTCCTTAAATGTCTGCCAGTGCTTATCTACTTTCTTACCCTTTAATCTATTTTCCCAGTCTACTTTAGCCAACTCTATCTTCATACCTTTGTAGTTGCCTTTATTTAAGTTTAGGACACTAGTTTCAGACCCAAGTTTCTCGTCCTGAAACTTCTATCATACTATGATCACTGTTCCCTAGAGGATCCTTTATTATGAGATCATTAATTAATCCTGTCTCATTACACATTACCAGATCTAAAATAGCCACTTCCCTAGTTGGTTCGACAACGTATTGTTCTAAGAAACCATCCCGAATACAATCTATGAACTCTTACTCAATTTGATTTGTCCAATCTATATGAAGATTCAAATCACCTATGATTATCGCAGTAACTTTCTTAAAAGCCTCTATTATTTCTTGATATATACTCTGTCCTACAGTATAGCTACTGTTGTGTGTGTGTGTGTGTGGGGGGGGATGTAGACTACTCCCACCAGTGACTTCTTTCCTGTACTATATCTTATCTCCACCCAATCTGATTCTCCATCCTGCTCCTCTGAGCCAATATCATTTCTCACCACTGCACTGATCTCATCCTTTAACAGAGCTACCCCACCTCCTTTTACTTTCTGCCTATCCTTCCGAAATGTCAAATACCCCTGAATATTCAGTTCCCAGCCTTGGTCACCTTGCAGCCACGTCTCTGTAATGGCTATCAGATCATGCCCATTTATTTCTATTTTTGCTGTCAACTCATCTATCTTGTTGCGAATGCTGCATGCATTCAGGTAAAGAGCTTTTAATATTTTCTTTTACCCATTCTGAAACTATTTGCTGGTGCATGCTTATGTTTGTATGCTCTCTCCTTTCAGACTCTGGTTATCATTTCCCCTATCGCTACCCTGCACTATTGCCTTCTTCTTTCTCTGGCTTTCTAAATTCCTCTTCAACTGAACTCCCCTTCCCCCCCCACCAGTAGTTTCAGTCTATGTGGTGTCTAGCTTTTTGCCCATCATTGCAAACATTGAACTGGAATTGCAGATGGTGTAACGTGGGTTGGTCTCTGGCTATATAGCAGGTAATGTGTGATCTCCAGTGTCTAGTCAGGATTTTTCTTTCTCCTTGGAGATGATACATGGGTGACCATGTTGGAAAGTGGATCAGGACAAAACTGTCTGCTAACAATGTCTCATTTCCCAATAGAGAGACGCAGGAATACAGATGACCATGAGGGAACATTGGTGAGTGCTCCTGGTCCCATTATTTTCCTGGAAGTTGAGAGTCGTCTGTCTAAGAAGCTGCTTGAAGAGAATGGTAAGTGGAGGTTCTTCAATAGGCCACTGTGAACCCTTCCGAATATAACACCTTGTGTCTCCCAATAGATGCTGCTGGGTCTCCTTCTCGGTTTCTGCGTGGAGCAGCCATTGGCTTCATGGTGGTGGCTCTGTCCCTGTTGGTGGTGATGGCTGCAGTGTACAGGATGAAGAAACCAAGAGCTCTCTCTTCCCAATGTAGTGAGATTGAACTGTAGACCTGAACAAATAAACCAGCTGGACAGATGTGTGCCTTTTGGGTGTTGATGTGAATCATGAAATGGCTATTAGGAAGTCCTAGGTACACTAGTAGTAAACATTAAATCCCACTGACTGGAGGGACAAGGTGTAAACTGAGCAAAGCTTTACCGTCAGACATGGTAACTATCTAATCCAGCACTCCTTGTGTCTAGTTGAGGTTGGGGGGGGCCCCCCTGCCCCCACAAGAAAAAGCAAAGCCCTGGCTTTTGTCAGCTGACAAGGTGGGGGGGTCATTGGGAAATCCTTTTGCTCTAAAGAATGACCTGATTACAATGTGCATTAGTACTTACAGTAATATTGTCTTAGGCTGCCCTGCATTCAACTTCTAACCAGTTTTTTCTTTATTGAGGATTAGACCTTGGGTTGACTTAGATCCTGGGAAAGAATGTGTGGGTAACTTGGTTTGTTCTATGCAAAAGCAGGAGTGTGGCACATGATCAAGATGTCTTAAATTAAGAAACCACCAAGGCTGCTGCAGTGGTGCCTGAGAACCTTCACCTATCTCGTCTACAAGGGTCATACTTTTTATTTCTCTCCTGCTCCCTCCTTCCCTGCAGCTGCCTGTTTGCCATATGCCTATGATGGACTGCAGGCTGAGTGCTTTTGTGTAGTGTGCTATTGTTTGGCATGGCACCTCAAGTGAACAGTTGAGGACCTTTTCCTACAGATGCTCAGGCTCCTGCCTGTAGGCCTAGCAGACCTTTAGTGGAACAGTATTTCTCTTTGGACTGGGTTGGGGATTCATGGCAAGAACTGAGCCAGAGCGTCACTGATCTCATTAGACCCAACACCAATGTCGGGCTGGTCAGTGAAGCAGTGCCCTGCAGTGGGGACATGGCTGGCATGGACATAGATGATGGTGGCCATGTCTCCTCCACTGCCTACATGGCAGAACTGTCTAGGGCTTCAGCTGCTATGATTATGCATCAATCCCAACCACATTACAGCCAGCCACCTTACCAGTTGTGTATGAAGGATAGATGTCTCCCTTTGCCTTGAGGGCAAGTGTGATAGTAGAAAATAACAGGCATGTGGAGCTCACTGATGCCCATTTTTTGGTCTGCCCTCTGGCTCCTGCTCTACATGGGGAGGAGGGTGAGAACCATAGCCTGGCAGCTGAATCTAGAAGTTGTGAATATGAAGAATGTATTTTAGCAGCTCAATGTTGTGCAAAGGACTCCCCGGGGGTGAGGGGGAACTTCAGTTGCGCTTATGGGGTACAAAGCAACTATTGCCTGGGCACGGCGATTTTTGCACCATTCGTGAAATTGACCAGATTTTGCGGCAGTGCTCAGCACTACACCACAATCTCCTGCGCCCACAGATCATGACGTCAGTCGAGCGTATAGCACCCTGGACCGGATATTGAGTGGCTGCACCTGCTGCTAGCAACGACAGGTTGAGGGGAATGTTTTGCAGTCGGGAAGGGACTGGGGAAGTGCTATTTAAAGGTGACCGCTTCATGCCTCTTTGTCTGACATTTTTGCACTACTCAGTGAGACACACTATTGGAGAGATTCAATGCTGTGAAGGAGTTTTGGGTCCTGAGTAGCATTTTGCAGTATCATTTTGATTTAACCTTCCTTGCATGCATCGATTTTTAGAAGAGACTATGGGGGCTTCACTCTAAGCTCCTCTCCAAGGCGCCTCCATTGTTCTTTCCAGCAGATTTGATGTACAGGCCTTTGAAGGCTGGAATGAGCAGGGTGTGCAGGATGGAGAGCAAGATCGACAGACCCCTTAAGAACTAGCCAGCGCCGGTCTGTTCCATTGCTGACTGACATCACATGAGCTTCGCCAGCCCTCTGAGGTAGCTCCTTGCTGTTGGCGCCTTAACACAGGTGTGTAGCACCGGATTTAGTGCTCCAATCACCTCCAGGGACGATAGAAGCCACGTTTGGAGACGGAGGCAATAATTTGCACTTTGTTAAACTTTGCACCCGGCTGATAATTGCACCCCAAACAAGGTGATCCCAAAATCCTTACCCCCTGCCCTGCCAACCACCCCAGGAGTTTAGATTACAATGGCCCAGATTTTGTGGACAAAAGGCTGTGTGAACTGCTTTTGCTGTTAATATACAGATTAGCCAGCAAAGATACTCCCTGAATTTCAAATCCCACCAGTTGCTGATTGATTTATGCCTCTCCACCATTAGTTTTGCATAAATGACATTTTCCCTTAACCTGCCTGTGCTTTTAATGAAGTTGTTGCAGTTGTATATTTGCCAGAGTTCAGTTTCTTGTGTAAGTACCCTTTCACTGACTGATCCCCTCTCTGGCCCGGATAGTGAACAAAATGTAGGGTCTCTTTTGTTCGTCTTGTGAATTGTTCCACATTTTACAAATTCTTGCTTTGCCTCTTGATCCTTGATCGGAGCTGACATTAAATTTACCCACTCTAATTCACCCTCCTTCTCAGTTAATTCTTCAATCAAGGAGATACACCTCTTGTTCAGCCAGGGTACTGTTATCCTCACCATGCTGATTATCACCTCACACTTCCACCAACTTGGTTGGCAAAATTATTAAAAACCTAATGTCTATCCATGATCCTGACCATATCGGCAGGAGTGACCACAGCACAATCCTTGTGGCGACCAAGTTCTGTCTTCCCTATAGACATCCTCCATTGTGTTGTGTGCCACTACCACCATGTTAAATGTGATAGATTCAGACCAGATCTAGCAGCACGAAACTGGGCAGATATGAGGCGCAGTGGGCCATTAGTAGTAGCAGAATTTTATTCCACCACAATCTGTAATATCATGGCCTGGCATATCCCTCACTCTACCATTAACATCAAGCCAGGTGACCAAACATGGTTCAATAAGGAGGAGCAGCACCAGGTGAACCATAAAAATGAGGTGACAAACTGGGGAAAGTGCAACCCAGGACGATATGGATACTGAAGCAGCATGCTACAGACAAAGCTAAGCGATCCCACAAACAACGTATCAGATCATTTGTCAATGGTGGGGGGGCAATTAAACAACTAATGGGGGGGAGGAAGAGGAGACTCCAAGAACAACCCCATCCACCATGATGGCAGAGCCCAGCATCTGACTGCAAAAACGAGGCTAAAGCGTTTGAAACCATTTTCAGCCAGAAATGCCAAGTGGATGCGCCATCTCGGCTTCCTCCTGAAGTCCCCACCATTACAGAAGCCAGTCTTCAGCCAATTCAATTAAGCTCCATGTGCTATCAAGAAATGGCTGAACACACTGGATACAGTAAAGGCTCCAGCTGTCGTGGTGAGGACTTGTGCTCCAGAACGAGCCGCGTCTCTAGCCAAGCTCTTCCAATATATAATTACAACACCGCCATCCACCCGACAATGTGGAAAATTGCCCAGGTAGGTCCTGTCCCCAAAAAGCAGAACAAATCCAATCTGGCCAATTTCCGGCCCATCGGTCTACTCTCAATCATTAGCAAAGTGACATCAACAGTGCTATCAAGCGGCACTTACCAAATATATGCTCACCGATGCTTAGGTTGGGTTCTGCCAGGACCACTCGGCTCTAGACAGTAAAACTGAAGTCCGTTGGAATCATGGGGGAAATTCTCAACTGGCTGGAGTCATACCTAGTAAATAGGAAGGTGGTTGTTGGCCAATCATCTCAGCCCCAAGACATGGCTGCAGGAGCTCTTCAGGGCAGTGTCCTAGGCCCAACCAGCTTCAGCTGCTTCATCAATGACCTTCCCTCCATCATAAGCTCAAAAGTGGGGAAGTTCGTTGATGACTGCCCAGTGTTCAGCGCTATTCAGAACTCCTCAGATAATGATGCTGTTCATGCGCTCATGCTTCAAGACCTGGACGATATTCAGGCTTGGACTGATAAGTGGCAGGTAACATTCGCACCACACAAGTGCCAGGCACTGACCATCGCCAACAAGGGAGAGTCTAAACACTGCCCCTTGACATTCAACGGCATTACCATCACCGAATCCCTCACCATCAGCATCCTGGGGATCACCATTGACCAGAAATTTAGCTGGACCAGCCATATAAATACTGTGGCTACAAGAGCAGATCAGAGGCTGGGTATTCTGTGGCAAGTGTCTCACCTCCTGACTCCCGAAAGCCTTTCCACCATCTACAAGGCACAAGTCAGGCGTGTGATGGAATACTCTCCACTTGCCTGGATGAGTGTAATTCCAACAACACGCAAGAAGCTCAACACCATCAAGGAAAAAGCAGCTCGCTTGACTGGCACCCCTTCCATCACCTTAACCGTTCACTGACTCCGCCACCGGCGCACTGTGTCTGCCGTCTGTGCCATCTACAAGATGCAATGCAGCAACTCGCCAAGGCTTCTTCGACAGCACCTCCCAAACCCACGACCTCTACCAGCTCGAAGGACAAGAGCAGCAGGCAAATGGGAACACCACCACCTCCAAGTTCCCCTTCAAGTCACACACCATCCTGACTTGGAAATATATTGCATTTCCTTCATCATCGCTGGGTCAAAATCCTGGAACTCCCTCCCTAACAGCACTGTGGGAGTACCATCACCACATGGACTGCAGCGGTTCAATAAGGCAGCTCATCATCATCACCACCTTCTCGAGGCCAGTTAGAGATGGGCAATAAATTCTGGCCTTGCCAGCAATGCCCACACACCAGGAATGAAAAAAAAAACCTTGTATAGTCTATAATGTTTACATTCTGCATTTAATTGTTCATTTATTGTTTTTGATCTGAGCTAGATTAACCAATTTGTATATAGAAAACCCAATTATAAATCAGAAGGATCCAAGGGGATGGATGGGAGGAATCATTGGAAGAACAAAGGTCCTACTAGGATGATTTCTTAATGGACTGATCTGTTGTCCACCTATTTGGTGTGCAGTCCCTGTTCAGGTGAACACACCCTCCGACATTAGTTACACCATGGGGGGGATATAGGGGCAAAGGGAGTTGGGGGCCTTATTTCACAAATCATAGTAGCAACACAGGTCATAAAACATGCAACGCTCTGGGGTTAATTTCTAGAATAGAATTGAAAAGCAGAAATGTTATATCAAACGTATAGTACCACTGTCGGAGGTGGCACCTTTCGGATGAGACGTTAAACAGAGGCCCCGTCTGCTCTCTCAGGTGGATGTAAAAGATCCTATGGCGCTATTTCAAAGAAGAGCAGTGGAGTTATCTCTGGTGTCCTGGCCAACATTTAACACTCAATCAACATCACTAAAATAAAGATTATCTGCTCATTATCTAGACAGAGTAGACAGAGAGAAACTGTTCCTATTGGCAGAAGGGTCCCAGAACCAGAGGGAACAGATTTACGGTAACTGGCAGAAGATCCAAAGGCGACGTGAGGAAAAACTTTTTTACGCAGCGAGTGGTTATGATCTGGAATGCACTGCCTGAGAGTGTGATGGCGGCAGATTAAATCATGGCTTTCAAAAGGGAACTGGTTATATACCTGAAGGAAAAAAAATGCAGGGCTATGGGTCGTGTCTGACTAACTTGATTGAATTTTTTGAGGAGGTAACAAGGAGGGTCGATGAGGGTAGTGCGTTTGATGTAGTCTTTCTGGATTTTAGCAAGGCTTTTGATAATGTCCCGCATGGCAGACTTGTCATGAAAGTATAAGCCCATGGGATCCAAGGCAAAGTGGCTAGTTGGACCCAAAATTGGCTCAGAGCTGGAAACAAAGGGTAATGGTCGAAGGGTGTTTCCAGTGGGGTTCCGCAGGGCTCAGTACTGGGTCCTTTGCTTTTTGTGGTATGTATCAATGATTTGGACTTGAATGTAGGAAGTATGATTAAGAAGTTTGCAGATGATACCAAAATTGGCCATGAGGTTGATAATGAAGAAGCTAGCTGTAGACTGCAGGAAGATATCAATGGACTGGTCAGGTGGGCAGAACAGTGGCAAATGGAATTCAGTCCGGAGAAGTGTGAGGTAATGCATTTGGGGAGGACTACCAAGGCAAGGGGATACACATTGGGCCAGTAATTCCGGTCCCAACGCGTGAGTACCGATGGGGTACTCAGGCGTGGGCCCGTTGGAAGTGCCGGATTTCAGCATGCACAGCGCATGTGCGGGAAACCGGCATTTCCTCCAAGGGGTTCCTCCTTTTTGACTGGTTTGCCCGTGTGTAAGGGCCCCAACGTTTTAGAAATGTAAAAAGGAGACGTAAGGATTTGATTCTTTAAGGTAAGTGGTCTATTATTTAAAATTATAACATTTTTTCCACAGCGTTATTGTTTTTAAGGACTTTACAGTAAGGTCAGTGTATTTTTAGACCCGATTTCTTAAAAAATTCTTTTTTCAAAAATTTGATTAATTGCTCAAAATAGTTTTTTTTAAGTAATTTCTAGTTCATTTAATTGGTGTGATGTTTTTTAAAATGTTATTTAAAGTTTAAGTGTTGTTTTGGGTGCCCGTACTTTTCATGAGTTTGACAGTTCTTACTATCAAACTCATGAATTAAGTTTTCCCTCCCCTGATTGGCTGCCCAGTGCTCACCTGATCCCAGCCGGCACATCGCACTAACTACGCCGCTGGATCAGGCAAGCACAGCGCGCCGACAGCTGAACCGGGCCAGTGACAGGAATTCCAAGCAGACCCAGGCTTCAGCTGTCGGCATGCCGGGTAAGTGCACATCGGGGGCTTGCACGCGCGGCAAGCTCCCGAACCTAATTTCTGGGCCACTAAATGGTAGCACACTGAAAAGTGCAGAAGATAAGAGGAACCTTGGAGTGCATGTCCACAGATCCCTGAAGGTAGCAGGACAGGTAGATAAGATAAGGTGGTTAAGATGGCATACGGGATACTTCCCTTTGCTGCCGAGGCATCTATCTATCTATCTATCTATACATATAAAAGGATCGTGGTGTCTGTCTGTCTGTGTGTCTGTCTGTCTGTGTGTATGTTATGTCCGGGCATCACTCAAAAGTTATAGAGCGTACCGACACATATGTTAAAACAAAAGAAAGCTTATGACTAGGGGAGTGTCATAGGCCTATCTACTTTTTGGTCAGACAAAAATTGTTCGGACAGTATTCAAAAAACTTTCAAAAAATGGACAAAATCCGCTCATTAGCAGTTGAACAATCCTACCGCTCGTTAGCGTTGAGTGACGTGATGGATGACCAATCCTACGGGGACACGGGGGACGTTTCATGGTGTTTGTGGGCGGGGCCTCATCCATCAAACTGCCGAGCGGGAGCTGAGCTGAGGTGAGTGGCGGCCATTAAAGACCGACCGGGCATAAAGCTAAAAAAATGGTAATGGAGGTGAGGAAATTGTTGATTCATTAGTATTGATTCAGGAATTTCCCTCTCTTTCTCTATCCTTCCCCCCCTCTCTCTCTCTCTCTCTCTCTCTCTCTCTCCCGAAGCGGGAGCTCAGCTGAGGTGAGTCACGGCCCGAGAGCCAGGCCGGGCCTGAAGCGCTAGGCCACGTACGGTCACCGCGGCCTGCCTCTAAGTTCTTCCCTCCCTCTCTCTCTCTCTCCTTCCCCCCTCTCTCTCTCTCTCTCTCTCTCTCCTTCCCCCCTCTCTCTCTCTCCTTCCCCCCCTCTCTCTCTCTCCTTCCCCCCCTCTCTCTCTCTCCTTCCACCCCTCTCTCTCTCTCTCTCTCTCTCTCTCCTTCCCCCTCTCTCTCCTTCCCCCTCTCTCTCTCCTTCCCCCTCTCTCTTTCCCCCTCTCTCTCTCTCCTTTCCCCCTCTCTCTCCTTCCCCCCCCTCTCTCTCTCTCTCTCTCTCTCCTTCCCACCTCTCTCTCTCTCTCCTTCCCCCCTCTCTCTCCTTCCCCCCTCTCTCTCTCCTTCCCCCTCTCTCTCCTTGCCCCCTCTCTCTCTCTCTCCTTCTCTCTCTCTCTGTCTCTCTCTCTCTCTCTCTCTCCTTCCCCCTCTCTCTCCCTCTCTCTCTCTCCTTCCCTCTCTCTCTCCTCTCTCTCCTTCCCCCTCTCTCCCTCCCCTTCCCTCTCTCCTCTCTCCTCTCTCTCCTTCCCCCTCTCTCCCTCCCCTTCCCTCTCTCCTCTCTCTCTCTCCTTCCCGCCCCCCCTCTCTCTCTCCTTCCCCCTCTCTCCTTTCCCCCTCTCTCTCTCCTTTCCCCCTCTCTCTCTCTCATTCCCCCCTCTCTCTCTCCTTCCCTCTCTCTCTCTCCTTCCCTCTCTCTCTCTCTCTCTCCTTCCCTCTCTCTCTCTCTCTCTCTCACTCCTTCCCTCTCTCTCTCTTCTCTCTGCATCCCTCTCTCTTCTCTCTCCCCTCTCTCCTTCTCTCTCTCTCCTTCTCTCTCTCTCTCTCTCTCCTTCCCTCTCTCCTCTCTCCTTCCCTCCCTCTCTCTCTCTCCTTCCCTCTCTCTCTCTCTGTCCTTCCCCCTCTCTCTCTCCCTCCCCTCTCTCCTCTTTCTCTCTCTCCTTCCCTCCCTCTCTCTCTCTCTCCCTCCCCTTCCCTCTCCTTTCCCCCTCTCTCTCTCTTTCCCCCCTCTCTCTCTCTCTCCTCCCCACCTCTCTCTTGCTCTCTCCTTCCCCCCGCTCTCTCTCTCTCTCCTTCCCCCTCACTCTCTCTCTCTCCTTCCCCGTCTCTCTCTCTCTCCTTCCCTCTCTCTCTCTCTCCTTCCCCCCTCTCTCTCTCTCTCTCTCTCCTTCCCTCTCTCTCTCTCTTCTCTCTCTCCTTCCCTCTCTTCTCTCTCCTTCCCTCTCTCTCTCTCCTTCCCTCTCTCTCTCTCCTTCCCTCTCTCTCTCTCTCCTTCCCTCTCTCTCTTTCCCTTTCTCTCTCTCTTTCCTTCTCTCTCTCTCTCTCTCCTGCCCCCCTCTCTCTCTCTCTCTCTCCTTCCCCCTCTCTCTCTCATTCCCACTCTCTCTCTCTCTCTCTCTATCCTTCCCCCCCTCTCTCTCTCTCTCTCTCTCTCTCTCTCCCTCTCTCCCGAAGCGGGAGCTCAGCTGAGGTGAGTCACGGCCCGAGAGCCAGGCCGGGCCTGAAGCGCTAGGCCACGCACGGTCACCGCGGCCTGCCTCTAAGTCCTTCCCTCCCTCTCTCTCTCTCTCCTTCACCCCTCTCTCTCTCTCTCTCTCTCTCCTCCCCCCTCTCTCTCTCTCTCTCCTCCCCCCCTCCCTCTCTCTCCTTCCCCCCTCTTTCTCTCTCTCTCCTTCCCCCTATCTCTCTCTCTCCTTCCCTCTCTCTCTCTCTCCTTCCCCCATCTCTCTCTCTCTCGTTCCCTCTCTATCTCTCTCCTTCCCCCCTCTCTCTCCTTCCCCCCCTCTCTCTCTCTCTCTCTCTCTCTCCTTCCCCCCTCTGTCTCTCCTTCCCCCTCTCTCTCCTACCCCCCTCTCTCTCTCTCTCTCTCTCTCCTTCCCCCTCTCTCTCCTTTCCCCCTCTCTCTCTCTCTCTCTTCTCTATCTCCTTCCCCCCTCTCTCTCCCTCCCCTTCCCTCTCTCCTCTCTCTCTCCCCTTCCCTCTCTCCTCTCTCTCTCTCCTTCCCTCCCTCTCTCTCTCTCTCCTTCCCCCTCTCTCTCTCCTTCCCCCTTCCCTCTCTCTCTTTCCCTCTCTCTCTCTCTTTCCCTCTCTCTCTCTCCTGCCTCTCTCTCTCTCTCTCTCTCTCTCTCTCCTTCCCCCTCTCTCTCTCATTCCCACTCTCTCTCTCTCTCTCTCTCTCTCTCCTTTCCCCTCTCTCACTCTCCTTCCCACTCTTTCTCTCCTTCCCCCTCTTTCTCTCCTTCCCCCACACAGACAGACAGATGGAAAGACAGACAGGCTCATTGATATATATAGATAAAAACTATTTCTACTTTTTTCATAAAAACATGCCCTCAAAAAACCCTCGGCACCGCCGGGCACTCCAGCTAGTAGAACATAAGAGCAGGCAGGTTATGCTTGAACTGTATAAAACACTGGTTAGGCTGCAGGTAGAATACTGTGTGCAGTTCTGGCCAGCACATTACAGGAAGGATGTGATAGAGAGGGTGCAGAGGAGATTTACGAGTATGTTGCCTGGCTGGGGAACTTTAGCTATGAGGAAAGATTGGATAGGCTGGGGTTGTTTTCTTTGGAACAGAGGAGGCTGAGGGGAGACAAAATTGAGGTGTACAACATTATGAGGGGCCAAGATAGTGTGGACAGGAAGTTCCTATTTCCATTAGCAGAAGGGTCAATAACCATGGGACATAGATTTAAAGTAATTGGTCTGAGGTTTAGAGGGGATTTGAGGCAAAAAAATTTCACCCAGAGAGTGCTGGGTGTTTGGAACTCACTGCCTGAAAGGATGTTAGAGGCAAAGAGCCTCATCACATTGAAAAAGTACATGGATCTGCACTTGAAGTGCCATAACCTACAGGGCTACGGACCAAGTGCTGGAAAGTGGGATTAGGCTGGATAGCGCTTTGTCGGCCGGCATGGACAAGAGGGACAAATGGCCTCCTTATATTCTATAAATTTCTATAATTCTATGAAAGGGCGGGGGAGTGGGACTGCTCTTGGAGAAAGCCCTCATGGGCTTGACGAGCTGAATGTGCTGTGCTGCAACCATTCTATGTTTCTATGATCACATTGCTGTTTGTGGGAGCGTGCTGTGCGCAAATTGGCTGCCGCGTTTCCTACATTACAATAGTGACTACACTTCAGAAAGTAGATCATTGGCTGTAAATTGCTTTGGGATGTCCGGTGGTCATGAAAGGCGCAATATAAATGCATGTCTTTCTTTTAATTTTCTTGGTTAGACCACAGTAGGTGTATGGTGCGCAGTTCTGTTCTCGATTACGAAAAGGATATAGAGGCACTGGAGAAGGTGCAAAAGATTTACAAGAATACCAGAATGGAACAGCTTTTACTATCGAGGAAATAGGCTGGGGCTCTTTTCTCTGGAGGGTAACTTCCTAGAGGCTTTATGAAGAGTTTCAATGGGGTAGACAGATGTTTCCACTTGTGGGGAAAGAAGTGGGAGTTTGTGTAGTTTAGCTGTGACGTCTGCAAATAATTGCTGTTTATAAAAGGCAATTTTGACGTCAAGAATGGTTCAAGTTTAGTTATGGGAATTTTTTTGCGGGGGGGCAGGTTTAAGGAAGAAGTAGAAATATGATTAATTCCTATATATTACATGTGTTTCATTCCGTTTTAATCAACCAATAACATCTGGTGTATCCCAAATGTCTATCAATCCAAGTCATAGAGCAAAGTTAAAGGACACATTGCTTACCGTCAATAACTTGCATTTATATAGAAGCTATAACATAGGAAAACGGCCCAAGGTGCTTCACAGGAGCATTTACAGAATTTGACACTGAACCCCAAAAGTAGATATTAGGACAAGTGAACAAATTCTTCAGAGGTAGGTTTTAAGGAGTAGAGAGGGATCGAGATCGAGCACGAGAGAAATGGAGAGAGAGAGAGAGAGAGAGAGAGAGATCCAGAGCGAGAGAGAGTGTGTGAGATCGAGAGTGAGAGAGAGAGTGAGTGAGAATCAGAGAGAGAGTGAGAGAGTGAGAATGATAGAGAGAGAGAGTGAGAGAGAGACTGAGATCACATGGACTGAAATGAAATGGTTGGACACTGATATCTACGATGATGGTGACCTCGAGAGGAGTCCAGGTGCGATCATCCACTTGGCACATTTGACTGAAGACATTTGCCAACATCTCAACTTGTCTCCAGCATTCACTGCTGGGCTCCACCATGGCTGAGGATGGTGATGTTTGAGAGGTTCTCCTCCTGTTAGCTGCTTGGTTGTCCACATAGCTGTGTCCACACCTTGCTGCTTTAGGTGTTCAGCAGGCAGGTATTTATATATACATGTAATATATGCATAGATTTTACATATCTGGATGAGTTAGGACATTCAACATTCCTACATTACAGCAGTGACTACACTCCAAAACTACTTCATTGGCTG
This sequence comes from Somniosus microcephalus, assembly GCF_052327205.1. Taxonomy (NCBI): domain Eukaryota; kingdom Metazoa; phylum Chordata; class Chondrichthyes; order Squaliformes; family Somniosidae; genus Somniosus; species Somniosus microcephalus. Next base: position 66,282,327 of record NC_140999.1, on the reverse strand, counting down.
TAAAGTGCTTTGGGATATCCTGAGGTCATGAAAGGCACCGTAGAATGATAGCTACACTAGGCTGGTACCTCATTCTCTGCTACTCCTGGCTCACTCTTCTACACTTGCACTGAAGCAGGTATAGTCTCCTGGCTTGTTGGTGATCAAGCAGTGAGAGCCATCAGGTTACATATTGTGGTGGGATACAATTCTGCTGCTGCTGATGCTCCGCAGCATCTCATGATGTCATGACCTTCGTCTGTCTCCCTTAGCCTGGTTGTAGTGCCACACTACACGATGGAGAGTGATGCAGCCATTATATATCAGCCTACATTAGATGGTCAAATGCTGCAGGGAGACTCCAGGCCACAACTACTGATTATGGAGCAGAGAAAGTGAGTGCAATGGGCCCGAGGGTCAGTTGCTGAGATGTTACTTGGAGCAGGAATGGAAGACTAACCCTTGAGAACCAGCGGAGGCAGGCTGACAGATAGAGCTTATCAAAAATGCAAACTACTGTTAGATCCGTGTATCTTGATGTTGTGTCCTTCAATAATTAGACAAGAGACTGTAGGGAACGATCAACAGGTGTTTACTAGATGAGGGTTACTCTAAAACTAACAATACAGATCCCTACTCAGGGTTTATATACAGGTGTGGTCACTGCTGGTACTACAGTATACAGGAGCTGTAAAAAGTAGCTCTCCCCCTTAAAGGTACATGCATTACAATTCCTCCCCTTTTAGATTAACAGTACAATAACACTCATTTAACAATTAAATATCAAACTAATTACAATTAACACTTTTAACATGCAACATTAACTGAAAATAGTCTATTTATAAATTCAGTCTTTGGGGAGGCTTCCTGATCCTTTCTGGATAGTGCCTTTCCTGAGTGTCTTGCTCTTGGTGCGGAGGCGATTCTGGCCCCCTGTCGTCGGTTGGTTCATCCGTTTCCGATGCTACTGTTTCTGGGGTAGATGCTACCTGTATGTCGGGTTCATCACCAGGTACGTATAGGCGAGACATGGGGTTGACTCATTCCTGTGACTCTAGGATCTGGTCAACATGGCATCTCACAATGTTCTCCCCAACATCCACTGTGTACATTAGTTGCCCCTGCCGTGTGCATATCGTTCCTGGTCGCCATTTCTCTGTTCGGTAGTCGCGGGCCAAGACTGGTTGCCCTACATTGAAGCTCCTTGTCGGCTTCTCATTGATGTGCTGGAATTGCTTATTTTCAACATCTCTTCGTACATTTGGTCTGAGCAAATCCAGATGAGATCTCAACCTTCGGTTAAAGAACATAATGGCCGGGGCCTGTTTGGTGACTGCATGTATCGCATTTCTGTAGGCTAACAGGAAATTGTCCACCTTATGCTGCAGTGGAATGTCATCATCGCACATGGTCTATACTGCTTTTTTAAAGGTTTGTACGAACCTCTCAGCCAATCCATTTGTGGCTTGGTGATACAGGGTGGATGTGTAATGCCTTACCCCATTCCTTTTCATAAATCTTCGAAACTCTTCGGACACAAACTGTGGTCCGTTATCAGAGCAAATCTGCTCTGGCAAGCCTTTCCTGGCAAAAATGGTCCGTAGGACTGCAATAGTTTTCTCCGTGGTGGTGGAGGACATTTTGATCACCTCAGGCCATTTCGAGTGCGCATCCATGGCTATTAAAAACATTGAGTCCATGAATAGACCAGCAAAATCAATATGCACCCGTTGCCATGGAGATGAGGGCCACTCCCATGGGTGAAGAGGGGCATGTGGTGGTGCATTTTGGGCCTTCTGGCATCCTGAGCAGCTCTTTGTCAGGCCCTCGATTTGCTGATCGATCCCTGGCCACCACACATAAGCCCTAGGAAGGCTTTTCATTTTCACCCCTCCCAGATGACCTTCATGAAGCTCATTGAGCACTCTCTCCCTTAACTTGGGTGGAATTACCACTCGGGATCCACACATCAAGGTCCCCTGGCATACCGACAGCTGTTCTCTTCTGGATGAGAATGCTGGCAACAGTGAGTCGCCATGTGCTGGCCATCCCTTCACCGTCAAATCATATACCCGAGACAGTGTCGGGTCATTTCGGGTCTCCTTCTCTATACCAGCATTAGTTACTGGCAAGCATTCAATTATAGTCGAATGAAATATTTCGACAGGAATCCACTGCTGGTGCTTCCTCCGCAGTAGGCACTGGCAGGTGTGATAGCCCATCAGCGTTTCCATGCTGTTTCAAGCCCTTATACTCGATTTCATATTGGTGAGCCCCTAGAAAAAGGGACCATCTTTGTAGCCGTTGCGCAGTCATCACTGGAACGCCCTTCTTTGGATTAAAGATGGAGACAAGTGGTTGGTGGTCAGTCAGCAAGGTAAATCTCTGCCCGTGCAGATAGTGTTTGAACTTTTTCACACCCCACACTAGGCTGAGGGCCTCCCTGTCAATCTGGGCGTAGTTACGCTCGGCTGAGGTTAGTGACCGAGACGCAAAGGCTACTGGTCTCTCTGAGCCGTCTGGGAATTTGTGCGACAGCACCGCTCCAATGCCATAGGGTGATGCATCACACACCAACCGAATTGGTAGTGCTGGGTTGAAATGAGCAAACAGCTCTTTTGATGTGATCAATGCTTTGCTCTTCTGGAAAGCTCATTTACATTCGTCACTCCACTTCCTATAGTACCCCCGTTTTCAGTAGGCTGTTCAGTGGGTGTAGTACGTGGGTGTAGTACGGTAGACAAATTCGACAAGAACTTATGGTAGTAGTTCACCAGCCCGAGGAACGACCTCAGTTGTGACACATTTTCCGGTGTTGGAGCCTTGACTACTGCCTCAATCTTTTCAGCGGACTTATGTAACCCCTCTTTATCAATAATGTGGCCACAATACGAGATCTGCTTCTGGAAAAACTCGCATTTGTGGCGATTAGCTCAGAGCCCATATTCCTTCAATCTAGTGAGCACATGCTCCAGGTTGGCGAGGTGATCATTGTCATTTTCGCCCGTGACCAGGATGTCGTCCAAATAACACTGGGTCCCTGGAATACCTTGCAGGACTTGATCCATTGCCCTTTGCCAAATAGCCGGAGCTGATGCTACCCCGAACACCAGCCCGTTGTATTGGTAGAGACCTTTATGAGTGTTGATCATGACGTACTCTTTCGAGGCTTCTTCTACCTCCATTTGCAGGTACGCCTGGGCCAAATCAATCTTAGTGAAGCGTTTCCCTCCAGATTGCGAGGCGAAAATATCTTCAATCCGCGGAAGCGGATTTTGTACAGTGTTAAGGACTGGGTTCACTGTCACCTTAAAGTCCCCACAGATGCGAACCTTCTTTGGTTCCCCTGGCGTATTACTCAACGACCTCTTCATTACAGGAACGATGGGTGTAGCCCACTCGCTCCAGTCCACTTTGGACAGTACTCCTGAACGTTCCAAACCTTCCAGCTCTGCTTTGATGGCTGGGCAGATCGCATAAGGTACCGGTCTGGCCTTAAAAACTTTGGGCTTGCATTTTCCTCTATTTTGATCGTCGCTGTTATGCCTTTTAGTGTTCTGAGTCCCTGCTGGAACACTTCTTGTGCGTCAGTTAGCATTATGACAGTCATCCAGGTGTGACGTTGTCATCCTTTTTGGCATCTACTGTCAGTGCTTGTATGGAATGCCAATCTAGCTGTATATTCCGGATCCATTCACGTCCTAGTAGGGGTGGTCCTCCATCTGGCAATACATATAGGTCCATTTTTGGTGTTTCCTTGCCGTTATATATAACGTTCACTGTTATTTTTCCTTTGGGGTAGACTTTTTGCCCCGTGTACGTCTTCAAGACAATCTTTGTATCTCTCAAAGGTATATGTGAGAATAGCCGCTTGTAGTCCCTTCGGTTTATGACTGTTAGGGCTGATCCTGTGTCCAATTCCATTTTCACTTGGACTCCTGCTATCTTGAGCATGACCCAGATAGTTTGGTGATCCTCCGTTTTGATCACATTATGTAGTTTCAGACAACCCAGCTCCTTGCTTCCGGAGTGTGTATCACTTTTCTGTTCGTCTGAACTACTCTCCGTCACCTTATGTACCTTCTTGTACTTCTCCTGTGGAGATTTCTTGCTGCTGGTTTTCTTTCCCGACCTGCAGACTCTTGCTATGTGTCCTACTTTTCCACACTGTCTGCACACTTTGTCCTTGAACCAGCAATCCTTATGTTCGTGTGTTGGTCTGCCGCAGCGATAGCACTTCACTGTTCCGTATGACATTTCATTTGTGCCATATTCTTGCGGTCTCCGTTGTATCTCTGCCGCGCCCCGTGCTGCTGCTTCATGTGATACTGCAATGCTGAAAGCCTTGTCCAGCATAAGATCCTTTTCTGATAGAAGCCGTTTCTGGGTTCCTTCACTTTGAAGCCCACACACAAACTTGTCCCTTAAAGTATCTGCTAGTCCCGTTCCAAACTGGCAGTGTTTCGATAGCATGGGCATTTCCGTTAAATACTCAGCATTACTTTCATCTTTATGCTGGTTCCTTTTGTGAAACTTAAATCTTTCTGCTATCAGCAGCGTTGTGGGGTTTAAGTGGTCCTGTAGGATTAACACTATGCTTTCAAAATCCTTTTCTACTGGCTTCTCTGGGGTTACTAGGTTTCGTAGTAAGCCATACGTTTGTGCACCCATTGAGTTCAGCAATACCAGTGCTTTCTTGTCATCTGGCACTTCATTCGCCTTGCAGTATACTTCTATGCGTTCGACATATGTCATCCAATCTTCGACTTCATTGTCGAACGCTGTGATACTGCCACTCTTTGGCATTTTTGGGTGTGGTTAGACTGGCTTAAAATGGCGTCTCCCGCGCTTCTGCCAACGCTGCTCTCGGCGGTCCTCGTGGCAAATAATGATGCCCTGTGGGTTTCGTGCGCTGCTCCTGCGCTGCTGCCAATGCCGCTCTCTGCGGTCCTCGTGGCAATGGCAGCGCCTCGCATTTTCCTGCGTGCCTCTCTCCCCCATTGACGCTGCTCGTCCCTTGAACACCGGCTGCACTCTGCTCGCTCTCGTCTCTCTCCCCGTTGACGCCGCTCAGTCCTGAACACCGGCTGCGCCCTGTGCGCTCTGCCCTCTCTCTCTCCCCCGTCGACGCTGCTCAGCCTTTTTCTGTGCCGCTCGGTCGGCTCTAGCCGCCGCTGTCCGGGAAGTGTCTGCGCAGAACCTGTTGCCAGCCCGTTTCGCTGGACCACCGTGACTGGAAAGCCAAGCCTGGCTCTCGACAGCCTCCCCTGCGATGCTCAAATCTCCGCTGGTTGACTGGGCGGTTGCCCGTGGTCGATGCCCGTGCTTCTGGACTCGACCTCCTTCCACTGTTCTCCAGGAGCGAATCCCTGGGAGGTGATGCAGAGTTACAGGTGGGTTCGAATCTGCATCATCGCCAATGTTATACCCGTGTATCTTAATGTTGTGTCCTTCAATAATCAGACAACAGACTGCAGGGAACGATCAACAGGTGTTTACTGAATGAGGGTTCAAACTGCAACTGACTGTACAGATCACTACTCAGGGTTTATATACAGGTGTGGTCACTGCTGGTTCTACAGGATACAGGAGCTGTAAAAAGTAGTTCTCCCCCTTAAAGGTACATACATTACACCATCCAGGACAAAGCAGCTCACTTAATTGGCGCTCCATCCACCATCTTAACTGTTTACTGCCTTCACCATTGGTGCACCGTGGCTGCAGTGTGTACCATCTACAAGATGCACTGCAGCATCACGCCAAGGCTTCTTTGACAGCACCTCCCAAACCCACGACCTCTACCACCTCGAAGGACAAGAGCAGCAGGCACATGGGAACACCACCACTTCCAAGTTCCCCTTCAAGTCAAACACCATCCTGACTTGGAAATACATTGCATTTCCTTCATCATCGCTGGGTCAAAATCCTGGTACTCCCTCCCTAACAGCACTGTAGGAGTACCTTCACCACACGAACTGCAGCGGTTCAAGAAGGTGGCTGATCATCATCACCACCTTCTCAAGGGCAGTTAGGGATGGGCAATAAATTCTGGCCTTGCCAGCAATGCCCACACCCCAGGAATGAAAAAAAACCTTGTGCATTCTATAATGTTTACATTCTGCATTTAATTGTTGATTTATTGTTTTTGATCTGAGCTATATTAACCAATTTGTATATACAAAGACCAGGCATACATCAGAAGGATCCAAGGGATGGATGGAAGGAATCATTGGAAGAACAAAGGTCCTACTGAGGTGATTTCTCATTGGACTGATCTTTTGTCCACCTATTTGGTGTCTAGTCCCTGTTCAGGTGAACACCCCCTCCCACATTAGTTACACCATGGGGGATATAGGGGCAAAGTGTGTTGGGGGCCTTATTTCACAAATCATACCAGCAACACAGGTTAATAAAGTCATAAAACATGCAACGCTCTGGGGTAAATTCATAGAATAGAATTGAAAAGCAGAAATGTTACGTCAATCGTATAGTACCACTGTCGGAGGTGGCAAGTTTCGGAAGAGACGTTAAACCGAGGCCCCGTCTGCTCTCTCAGGTGGACGTAAAAGATCCCATGGGCACTATTTCAAAGAAGATTATCTGCTCATTATCTAGACAGAGTAGATAGAGAGAAACTGTTCCCATTGGCGGAAGGGTCGAGAACAAGTGGACACAGATTTAAGGTAATGTAGGGAGGCATCTTTTACAAGGTTTACGGTAATTTACCTTCCTTCACCTGGTTTACGGTAATTTACCTGGTCAAGCAGCTTTTTGCTGCTGCACTCTGACCAATCCCAAACAGCGGTTACAAATCGCTAAACCCACCCTTCCAGTTCTGACTGGAGGAACTTATAATTAATGATATATTAAAAATGGACAAATGATCTGGATGTAAGAAAGTCAAACTTTATTAACTAAAGAAAACAACACCACACGATCAAAGCAATAAAGAAACTACACCACACGATCAATGTAAAATTGCTTAACAGGGGAAGGCAGACGGCAAAAACGAGGGATAAATGGCTACAATGTAAGTCTTACAATCTTAGCAATTTCCCTTAAATTACCAGCCCTCCAACTCCTTACTAGATTGCCTTGCTGAGGAGTCAGAAACCTGCTGACCTGTGGTCCAAAGAGAGAGAAGAGCTCACCTGCAGGTCCAAGGAAAATAAGAGAGAGATATGCTTCTGAGAAGCTATCTTTATATCCTGGGAGCTCCTGCTGTCTTGGCGCTGAAAAGGTCTGTGTGCAAATTCGCGCCGAAAAGTTCAAATACACAAGAGAAAGGCCATGAACTTCCTCCATTCATACATGAGACATCATGTAGTAGAGTCAATTTCAGTGAATGGATGTGTGTAATCAACCCAATTGTGCATGCTGTCCGATGATTGGCTGATTGAAACGAGCTATTTCCCAGTGGCCAAACTGCTCCCATTGTCTGGAATGGGTGATTCAAACCCATTCAGTTTAAACTGTTCCCTTCCTCAGTTTGAGTGTCCTTTTCAAAAGTCTGGGCTGAGCCTTCGAACCATCTCCATTCACCCTGATGGGGTTTGAATGGGGCTATTTTACTATGTAAACAGAAACCCATTCATTGTGGTCACTCGAAACCGCAGCCTCAAGTGGTTTAATCCCTTATGTCAACAAGGTAGCAGTTTCCTGTAAACAAACATCGATTGTCTCTGAAGGGAAGGGAAACTCCCTTTTTTTGATTGACAGAATTTGACTGCCATTGCCTCCCCTTGTCTGTGAATGGCTTTGAATGGAGTTGATTTACTGTGTAAACAGCTTGGGAGGCTATAGTAAACAAAGCCATTTCCTGTGGACAGCTTTAAGTGGTTTGATCAGTTTCTGTAAACACATCGATTGTATTGGCAGGGTGGGGGAACTCCCCCCTATGCCCACCCCCTGACCGGACCCGCCCATGCTACAGGGTGACTGACAGCCCGGCTCCATTCAAATGCTAACAGAAACCCCCCTTTGATTGGCAGGTCTTTCTCACAGACACACTTACAAGCTGCTATTGTCTCCTGCCATGTGGTCCGACAGCCATTTTAAGCCCTGGAATATTAAAACAGTCCAAAACTCCATCTTTTAATAAAATGATTTTCCTCTCAAAGTGTGCGATTTTCACAGTTCTTTGATTCCAGTGACCAAGTGCCGCTCTGCCTACGAGCTTTTCAATGCAGCCTTTTTGCAGTTCTGGGTATGTTTTAAAGCATTGTCCAACCCAGAGACAATTTAAATCATACAATTCCTCGTATTAATGTTTCCCGATCTTCGGGGCTGAGGGGATTTTTGCGAACCCCTACAGTAATTGGCAGAAGATCCAAAGGCGACATGAGGAAAAAAGTTTTTAGGCAGCGTGTGGTTATGATCTGGAATGCACTGCCTGAGAGTGTGGTGGAGGCAGATTCAATCGTGGCTTTCAAAAGGGAACTGGATAAGTAGCTGTAGGAAAATAAATTTGCAGGGCTTGGGTCATGTCTCTCTAAGCTGAGTGAATTTTTTGAGGAGGTAACAAGGTGGTTCGATGAGGGTAGTGCGTTTGATGTAGTCTTTCTGGATGTTAGCAAGGGTTTTGATAACGTCCCACATGGCAGACTGGTCATGAAAGTAAAAGCCCATGGGATCCGAGGCAAAGTGACAAGTTAGACCTAAAATTGGCTCAGAGGCAGGAAACAAAGGGTAATGGTCGAAGGGTGTTTTTATGACTGGAAGGCTGTGTCCAGTGGGGATCCGCAGGGCTCAGCACTGGGTCCTTTGCTTTTTGTGGTATATATCAATGATTTGGGCTTGAATGTAGGAAGTATGATTAATAAGTTTGCGGATGATACCAAAACTGGCCGTGAGGTTGAAAATGAAGAAGAAAGCTGTAGACTGCAGGAAGATATCAATGGACTGGTCGGTGGGCAGAACAGTGGCAAATGGAATTCAATCCAGAGAAGTGTGAGGTAATGCATTTGGGAGGGCTAACACGGCAAGGGAATACACACTAAATGGTAGGACACTGAGAAGTGCAGGGGATCAGAGGGACCTTGGAGTGCATGTCCACAGATCCCTGAAGGTAGCACGACAGGTAGATAAGATAAGGTGGTTAAGAAGGTATACAGGATACTTGCCATTATGAGCTGAGGAATAGAATATAAGAGCAGGGAGGTTATGCTTGAACTGTATAAAACATTAGTTCGGCCACAGCTAGAGTACTGCGTGCAGTTCTATTCACCACATTATAGGAAGGATGTGATTGCACTAGAGGAGGTGCAGAGGAGATTTACAAGGATGTTGCCTGGGCTGGGGAATTTTAGCTATGAGGAAAGATTGGATAGGCTGGTTTTGTTTTCTTTGGAACAGAGGAGGCTGAGGGGAGACATAATTGAGGTGTATAAAATTATGAGGGGCCTAGATAGAGTGGATAGGAAGGCCCTATTTCCCTTAGCAGAGGGGTCAATAACCAGGGGGCACAGATTTAAAGTAATTGATCGGAGGTTTGAGGGGATTTGAGGAGACATTTTTTCATGGGGGTCTGCAATTCACTGCCTGAAAGGGTGGTAGAGGCAGAGACCCTCATCACATTTAAAAAGTACTTGGATAGACACTTGAAATGCCGTAACCGACAAGGCTACGGACTAAGTTCTGGAAAATGGGATTAGCGTGGATTGCTTTTTTCCGGCCGGCACTGACAAGATGGGCCAAATGGCCTCCTTCTGTGCTGTAACCATTCTATGATTGTATGATTAGATTGCTGTTTGTGGGAGCTTGCTGTGCACAAATTGGCTGCCGCCTTTCCTACATTACAACAGTGACTACACTTCAAAAATAATTCATTGGCTGTAAAGTGCGTTGGCACATCCAGTGGCCATGAAAGGCGCTACAGAAATGCAAGCCTTTCTTTTTCTTTGCTTGGTTAGACCACAGTAGGAGTATGGTGCAGAGTTCTGTTCTCGATTACAAAAAGGATATAGAGGCACTGGAGAAAGTGCAAAAGATTTACAAGGATAACAGATCTCAGGAGAAAAGGCCCCAGAGGCTCAGGTAGGCGTACCAATCCCCAATCTCAGGGAAGGAGAGAGGTAAAAAGTATTCGAGGTGTGACGTCACCACAAAACAGGTAGGTGATTGGTTGGAGTATTTCTCTCTCTTTTAAAACTTTAAGTCTGTGGTTTATAGTTTTTAAGGTCTCTGTGGTGTAGCGGGGACAGTTTGTAAACCAGGGCCCTTAAATATATCATTTAACTGTAGTGAAATTGGTTGGATTCATTTAATTTTAATTAATTAGTTAAAGGATAAGTCATGGCAGGACAGCCCAGCCCCGTAGTGTGCTCCTCCTGCTCTATGTGGGAAATCAGGGACGCTTCCTGCGTCCCTGACGACCATGTGTGCGGGAAGTGTGTCCAGCTGCAGCTACTGACAGACCGCATTGCGGCACTGGAGCTGCGGATGGATTCATTTTGGAGCATTCGCGATGCTGAGGACGTCGTGAATATCACATATAGCGAGTTGGTCACACCGCAGGTAAAGGGTGTACAGGCAGGAAGGGAATGGGTGACCAGCAGGCAGAGTAAGAGGCGCAGGCAGGTAGTGCAGGAATCCCCTGCGGCCATCCCCCTCTCCAACAAATATACCACTTTAAATACTGTTGGGGGGGATGACTCATCAGGGGAAGGCAGCAGCAGCCAACTTCCTGGCACCATGGGTGGCTCTGCTGCACAGGCTGGGAGGAAAAAGAGTGGAAGAGCTATAGTGATAGGGGACTCAATTGTAAGGGGAATAGATAGGCGTTTTTGCGTCCGCAATCGAGACTCCAGGATGGTGTGTTGCCTCCCTGGTGCAAGGGTCAAGGATGTCTCGGAGCGGCTGCAGAACATTTTGGAGGGGGAGGACGAACAGCCAGTTGTCGTGGTGCACATAGGCACCAACGATAGAGGTAAAAAACGGGATGAGGTCCTAAAAGCAGAATATAGGGAGTTAGGAGGTAAATTAAAAAATAGGACCTCAAAGGTAGTAATCTCAGGATTGCTACCAGTGCCACATGCTAGTCAGAGTAGAAATAGGAGGATATTTCAAATGAATACATGGCTAGAGGAATGGTGCAAGGGGGAGGGATTCAAATTCCTTGGACATTGGAATCGGTTCTGGGAGAGGTGGGACCAGTACAAACGGGACGGTTTGCACCTGGGCAGGGCCGGGACCGATGTCCTAGGGGCAGTGTTTGCTAGTGCTGTTGGGGAGGGTTTAAACTAAAGTGGCAGAGGGTTGGGAACCTGAGCAGGGAGACAGAGGAAAGGGAATACAAGGAAAAAAGCAAAAGACAGGAAGGAGAAAAACAAAATTAGAAGGCAAAGAACTCAACGGTTTAAATCAAACATGGTCACAGTAAATAATAATTCATGTAGGTCTGAGAGCGTTAAAAAAACAAGCCTGAAGGCTTTGTGTCTTAATGCAAGGAGCTTTCGGAACAAGGTGGATGAATTAGCTGCGCAAATAGAGGTAAACGAATATGATTTGATTGGGATTACAGAAACATGGCTCCAGGATGGCCAAGGCTGGGAACTCAACATCCAGGGGTATTCAATATTTAGGAAGGATAGGCAAAAAAGAAAGGGAGGTGGGGTAGCATTGCTGGTTAAAGAGGGGATTAACACAATTGAAAGGAAGGATATTAACTCTGATGATGCGGAATCTGTATGGGTAGAACTGAGAAATATCAAGGGGCAGAAAACGTTAGTGGGAGTGGTATATAGACCTCCAAACAGTAATACGAAGGTTGGGGATTGCATTAAACGGGAAGTTAGAGACGCGTGCAATAAGGGCACAGCAGTCATCATGGGTGACTTTAATTTACATATAGATTGGGCTAACCAAATTAGTAAAAATACTGTGGAGGAGGAATTCCTAGAATGTTTACGGGATGGTTTTCTGGAACAATATGTCGAGCAACCAACCAGAGATCAGGCCATCTTAGACTGGGTATCATGTAATGAGAGAGGATTAATTAGCAATCTTGTTGTACGAGGCCCCTTGAGTCAGAGCGATCATAATATGATAGAATTCTTCATTAGGATGGAGAATGAAATAGTTGACTCGGCGACTAGGGTCCTGAATTTAAATAAAGGAAACTACGATGGTATAAGCTGCGAATTGGGTAGGATTGATTGGGGAATGTCACTCAAAGTGTTGACGGTGGATAGGCAATGGCAAACATTCAAAGACCGCATGGATGAACTACAGAAGTTGTTCATCCCAGTTTGTGATAAGAATAAAACTAAAAGGGTGACTCAACCGTGGCTAACAAGGGAAATTAGGGATAGCATAAGATCCAAGGAGAGGGCATATAAATTGGCCAGAAAAAGCAGTAAGCCTGAGGATTGGGAGCAGTTTAGGATTCAACAAAGGAGGACAAAGGGATTAATTAAGAAGGGGAAAATAGAATATGAAAGTAAGCTCGCAGGGAACATAAAAACTGACTGTAAGAGCTTTTATAGATATGTGAAGAGAAAAGGATTAGTGAAATCAAGTGTAGGTCCCTTGCAGTCAGAAGCAGGGGAAGTTATAATGGGGAACAAAGAAATGGCAGACCAATTAAATGCATATTTTGGTTCTGTCTTCACATAGGAGGACACAAATAACCTCCCAGAGATGTTGGAGAGCATAGGGTCTGATGAGAGGGAGGAACTGAAAGAAATCAGTATTTGTAGGGAAATGGTGTTGGGGAAATTGATGGGATTGAAGGCCGATAAATCCCCAGAGCCTGATAATCTGCATCCTAGGGTACTTAAGGAAGTGGCCCTAGAAATAGTAGATACATTGCTGATCATCTTCCAAAATTCGCTGGAATCTGGAACTGTACCCATGGATTGGAGGGTAGCTAATGTTACCCCACTATTCAAAAAGGGTGGTAGAGAGAAAGCGGGGAATTACAGACCGGTAAGCCTGACATCGGTAGTGGGGAAAATGCAGGAGTCCATTATAAAGGATGTAATTACTGAGCACTTGGAAAACAGTGACAGGATCGGACAAAGTCAACATGGATTTACAAAAGGTAAATCGTGCTTGACTAATCTACTGGAATTTTTTGAGGATGTAACTGGGAAAATAGATAAGGGAGAACCAGTAGATGTGGTGTATTTGGACTTTCAAAAGGCTTTCGATAAGGTCCCACATAAGAGATTAACGTGTAAAGTTAAGGCACATGGGATTGCGGGCAAGCTATTGACTTGGATAGAGAACTGGTTGGCGGACAGAAAGCAGAGAGTAGGAATTAACGGGTCTTTTTCCGAGTGGCAGGCAGTGACTAGTGGGGTACCGCAGGGATCGGTCCTTGGACCCCAGCTATTCACAATATACATTAATGATCTAGATAAGGGAACTAGATGTAATATCTCCAAGTTTGCAGACGACACAAAGCTGGGTGGGTGTGTGTGCTGCGAGGAGGATACCGAGAAACTCCAGGATGATTTGGACAGGTTGGGTGATTGGGCAGAAGCGTGGCAGATGCAATATAGCGTGGATAAATGTGAGGTTATCCACTTTGGTGTCAAAAACAGAAAGGCAGACTATTATCTGAATGGCAATAGATTGGGAGAAGGGGAAGTGCAACGAGACCTGGGTGTCCTTGTGCACCAGTCGCTGAAGGTAAGCATACAGGTGCAGCAGGCGGTGAAGAATGCAAATGGTATGTTGGCCTTCATAGCAAAAGGGTTTGAGTACAGGAGCAAGGATGTCCTGCTGCAGTTGTACAGGGCCTTGGTGAGACCACACCTTGAGTACTGTGTGCAGTTTTGGTCACCTTATCTGAGGAAGGATGTTCTTGCCATGGAAGGAGTTCAGTGAAGATTCACAAGGCTGATCCCTGGGATGGCAGGAATGACGTATGAGGAGAGATTGGGTCGATTGGGCTTATACTCGCTGGAGTTTAGAAGAATGAGAGGGGATCTCATCGAAACTTATAAAATTCTGACAGGTCTGGACAAACTAGATGCAGGTAGAATGTTCCCGATGGTCGGAGAGTCCAGAACCAGGGGTCATAATCTAAGGATAAGGGGTAAGCCATTTAGGACAGAGATGAGGAAGAATTTCTTCACCCAGAGAGTGGTGAACCTGTGGAATTCTCTACCACAGAAGGCGGTTGAGGCCAAGTCTTTAAATATATTCAAGAAGGAGTTAGATATATTTCTTAGAGCTAAAGGTATCAAGGGATATGGGGAGAAGGCAGGTACGGGGTACTGAGTTTGGATGATCAGCCATGATCTCATCGAATGGTGGAGCAGGCTCGAGGGGCCGAATGGCCTACTCCTGCTCCTATCTTCTATGTTTCTATGTTTCTATGACCAGTTACAACTATCGAGGAATTTTGCTGGAGCTCTTTCCTAGAGGTTTTATGAAGAGTTTCAATGGGGTCGACAGATGTTTCCACTTGTGGGGAAAGAACTAGGAGTTTGTGTAGTTTAGCTGTGACCTCTGCAAATAATTGCTGTTTATAAAATGCAATTTTGTTTTCAAGAATCGTTCAATGATTTTTTTTTGAAGGGGCACGGTTAAAGAAGAGTTCAAGAAGTAGAAATATGATTAATTCCTGAGTTAGGACATTCAACATTCCTACATTACAACAGCGACTACACTTCAAAACTACTTCATTGGCTGTAAGGTGCTTTGGGACATCCTGAGATCGTGAAAGGCGCTGTAGAATGATAGCTTCACTAGGCTGGTACCTCATTCTCCGGTATTCCTGGTGCTGCTCCTGGCTCACTCTTCTACACTTGCATTGAAGCAGGGTTATTTTCCTGGCTTGTTGGTGATCAAGCAGTGAGGGCCACCAGGTTACATATTGTGGTGGGATACAATTCTGCTGCTGCTGATGGTCCGCAGCACCTCATGATGTTTGGACTACTAGACCTGTCCTTAGTCTGTCTCCCTTAGCCTGGTGGTAGTGCCACACTACACGATGGAGAGTGGTGCAGCCATTATATATCAGCCTACATTAGACGGTCAAATCCTGCAGGGAGGCTCCAGGCCACAACTTCTGACACTAGAGCAGAGAAAGTGAGTGCAATGGGCCCGAGGGTCAGTTGCTAAGATGTTATTTGGAGCAGGAATGGAAGACTGACCCTTGGGAACCAGCGGAGACAGGCTGACAGACGGACCGTTTGCCTGCCTGCCTCTCTTCCGCGGCTATGTTCGCGCCCGGGTGGCGCTGCAGATGGGGCACGCGGTGTCCGCCGGCACGCTTGAGGCCTTCCGCGACCGGTGGGCGCCGCGGGGACTGGAGTGCATCATCACCCCGGCCAACGCAATTTTAACTTAATTTGTTCAGTTTTATTTTAAATGTTATTAATTTACAATCAATTTGTTTAATGAAAAAGAGTGACAGGCTGACAGATACAGCGTATCAAGAATGCAAACTACCTCCCCGAGTAACCCGTGGGAACAGGAACCCGCCACACTGGGATTGGCTCCAATTCCTGCCGCACTCGGAGCCCGGCCATAAAGCGGCTTGGTGTGGGAGGAGATTATTATTCTACTTGCAGCAACCAAGATGGGGCATTGGACGGTTGGCTGCTCTCTCTGCCTCTTCGCTGGGCTCTCCTTACTCCGAGCCCAGCCACTGCTTCTCGGCGATGATGTTTGTCCGACAGACCCAGGCTGGAGATTTGAGTGCGGCCACCCAGACATTAGCAGCACCGACTGCATCAGCCAGGGTTCCTCTTTTGGTAAAACCATAAATTTAGACAGATAAAAACTGTAAATAAACCATTAAAACTGTAAATAAACCAATAAAACTGTAATAAACCAATAAAACTTCAAATAAACCTTAATAATCAAATTAAAATTTGGTTCTCCAGCCCAATCATGCACTCCAGTCCCCGCGGCGCCCACCGGTCACGAAAGTGATCTAGCGCGCCGGCGGACACCGCGTGCTCCAGCTCTAGGGCCACCCGGGCGCGAACATGGCCACGGAAGAGAGGGAGGCAATCCAGCCGGACGACCCCCTCGACCGCCCGCTGCCTAGACCAATTAATGGCCTTCTTCACCAGGCCCAGGAGCAGACCCACGAGGAGGTCCTCCGACCTGCCCGCTCCCCTCCGCACCGGGTGGCCGTAGATCAAGAGCGTGGGACTGAAGTGCAACCAAAACTTGAGGAGCAGCCCCTTCAAATAATGAAAGAGGGGCTGCAACCTCTCACACTCGATATAAATATGAAACACGGACTCCTCCAGACCGCAGAACAAACATGCGGTCTGGGAGTCCGTGAACCTACTTAAATACCTATTGCACGGGACTGCCCTGTGCAACACCCTCCAGGCCAAGTCCCCAATAGAACAAGGGAGGACTCCCGCATAGAGAGCCCCCCATTGGGGACCCCCAGGCTGAAGATTTGAGTGCGGCCACCCAGACATTAGCAGCACCGACTGCATCAGCCAGGGTTGCTGCTTTGACCCGCGGGGCTCGAATGTCCATCCCTGCTTCTACAGTCTGAGGAACAGCCCAGGTAACAAAGCGCTCCTCGACCCGATTCTAGAGGGAATACTTGTGGGGATGGGGGAGGAATCCAACTTGTAGACCAGGACATGATCCACGGACTTGTTGCTGTCTCATTCTGTGTAATGGGGCAGGGTGGACATGTCTGTTGACCGAACTCCTCCCGTGGAGTCCTGAGTGTAGCTGCTTCCCCTTGGTGTATGGTATTGTAATTAACTAAATAGAACATCAAGGTGTATGGCTGTTCCTCCCGCCATCATATTGAAGGCAGGTGTCAATAGTTGAGGTTCGGGGTATTGGAAGGAATTAGCTCGGTTTGTGAATACTTGCTGGAATGAGGAAATGGTGTCCAGTTTGATTCAGTTGAAGTCAAGTAACCTGCTGCTGAAATTGTATAATGAGTGACCCTATTGCTCTGCGAAGGTGTTGATTCTGTCGATCAGGTGGTTATTGGGCATTATTAATGGTACATGTCTGGTCTACAATGGCAGTAAATCTCAAACCTGTGCTTCATCTAATGGTGGTAGGGTGGAGCAAGTTTGGCCTTGACGGTTGATCCACCTGGTGAAGGAACATTGGTGGTAAAATTGGCCTTTCAGTAGAATTGGTAATGTGTTGAGTCTGCAGGATCTCTTCTACAGGTTGGTTGGTCAAGCTGTTACTGGATTAGTAGTTGTTGAGAACATGGAATCTTCTGTAGGCTACAATTTATATTTATGAATTCTCTCATTGAATAGCCAGTCACACCCACAGTAGTGGAAAGGTAACTGCTGTTGCAAGGAAGGTTTTTTGATGGTAAATATCTGCCACACCTGATGCATGTGTTTGGGTTGTTGCTTATAAATATTGGTGGCCTGCAGTAGACCTTTGGACTCCAATGTTTTGATTTCCATGTGGTTTGGAGTTTGCTGCTGATTGGTACAAAGTAGCTCCCACCTTATGATGTTCTCTTGAATGGTGGTAGCAAAAAAAAATCACTATCCAGTCCAGAGCTTCCAATGCAATAGCATGGATATCTTGTAGGCTGCCTGAGAATTTCATCTGAGGGCAATGCTCAATGTTGTGATCCAGGGTCTAATTAGGAGCTCCACAGTCGCATGATGGGCATGCTTTAATCTTCCACCTATGCAGATGGTGGCAGCATCTACCATGACTGGTTCTGAGGCAGTTGATTGTCCTAGTTTGATCCTTCAGGCTGTACTATGAAGTCCTCTATGGAATCCATTTGGAATGTTGCATTTCACCATCTGTCAAGACTGAAGGGTTTTGGCAAGTGTCCAAAATTGCTTTCTAGATTTGAGATGGGTTGGCCTAGATCGGCATGTCTCTTCTGGTGTAGCGGTAGTTGCATCTGAGACTGCATATTCACAGCGTAAGTGTGGTGACCAATTACCTGATTGTCATTTTAAAAAAACATCTGGTTCACTAATTTCCTTTTTTGGGGAAGGAAATCTGCTGTCTTTGCCTGGACTGGCCTATGAGTCCAGACCCACAGCAATGTGGTTGACTCTTAGCAGCTCTCTGAAATGGCCCAGCAAGCCACTGAGTTGTACCAAACCACTGACTGTCACTGGGAACCTTCCCCCACATGGAAGGCAGCTCACCACCACCTTTATGGGGCAATAAATCCCAGCCTTGCCAGTGACCCCCACATCCTGTGAATTAATAATAAAACAATAACTCAATCTGAAATCACTGCTAGCCATGGGTCAAGTGATATGCAGTTGGGATATAGATCAGTCATGATCTCATTGAATGGTGGCACCGGCCTGAGGGGCAGACTGGCCGAGACCTGTTCCCAGCTAATATAAATGCATCCTTGCTCACTCCACTGTCAAACTAAATGGTTGTGCTTCTACTTGGATTCTAGTCCTGTTCCTGCTGTGAGCTGGTCTGTGGCTTTTGAGACTCTGTCCCTCAAGTCTCTGGTCTGAGACCTCTGATTTCTCCACGAATGAGAAGCCCCTGACCATCAATGGGAGCAGTGGAATTGAATTGTAATTCTCTTGCAGTGTGCACAGCGGATGGTCAGTTCATCATAGTGATCTCCAAGACCCTGACCCTTCCTGCCCTCAACCTGTCATCTCTGTATGTGAAAGATGGACAAGAAGCAGAGTGCAGGCCTAAACTAACCACTGCCCAGCTTGCGACCTTCCGCTTCCCGATTACCTCTTGTGGCTCGACCAAGCGGGTGAGTATTAATGGGCCGAGCATTCTCCACCTGAATGAACCAGCTCCCTATTAACCAGTGTCCTCATTGCAGGAGGAGAATGGAACCTTGGTGTATGAAACGGATGTGTTGGGTAAGAGGATGATTCTGACTGGGAAACTGGGCTCAATAACCCGAGACAGCACCTTCAGGTAGGAGGATGGTGGGGAGATGTTGGGGTTGGAGGGATGTGTTGCTGGATGAAGCTCCACCTGCTATTGTCTCTCTGCAGCCTGCATGTCCAGTGCAAGTACAAGGGGAGGAAAGAGACTGGCTTACAAATCAATGCCACGGTTTACACGGCTCCTCCACCACCTCCAGCTTCTGATGATGGGATTCTGAAACTGGAACTGAGAATTGCAAAAGGTACAACGGCCCTGGGTAATGGTGACAGAAGCACTGGGAATGTGTCGATGCAGGGAGTTACTGATTCTTCTGTCTGCCTTTCAGGTGGTAACTACAGATCCTGGTATGTGGATAGTGACTACCCCATTCAGAGTATCCTTCAGGACCCGGTGTTTGTGGAGGTTCGTGTCCAGGACCGCACGGACCCAATGATTGTCCTGAGGTTGCATGACTGCTGGGCGACTCCTGTCCCAGCCCCAAACTTCGAGGTGCAATGGAGTTTACTGGTGGATGGGTAAGGAAAAGTTGAATGGAAGGGCTAATGGTTATAGAAAATGATGATGGGCAGGGAAAGATCAACTGTTCAATCAAGCCTGCCCCACACTGACACTAGCATTGTGACTAGACCGTTCCTACTCATCTGAATAACCACGCAATCTCCTGGGAGAGACAGAAAACCCAGGACCAGGACAAAGACCAATGAGGAGAGGGAGGTGGGTGGGGGGAATACTGATTCCTCTGATTGCATCAGGTGATTGCATCCAGTCCTGGAGATCACATGGGCCACACTCTGCCAAATGTTAATTGTGAAGACACTTGCCTTCTATGTGATCGGAGCTCTGCTTCTGGCCAAGGACCAGTCCAGCTCTCCCCTGGTAGGTAGGCAGCAAATTGGAACCAACCCTTTGTCTGTGTTCTAGTCACTCGCTACTGTCTAGCCGGGGGGGGGGGTAGGAAGTAGAACCACCCAACATTAGTCTATTCCTACTCTTGCCCAAACACCTCCCCATGTCCTCGTATGTCAAACTAATAATCTCAGCAAGGATGCTATACAGCCCTTTATAGATCTCCATCAGGCCACCTCTAATTCTATGCTGGTCAAGGATAAATAGACACCGCTCAATGTGTCTGAGTAGCTAAGGTGCTTGTAGCTAGGATTCATTCTTGTAGTTCCTCAGTACCTTCTCCCATGGAAGCAGAGGGTAGTGGTTGATGTGTTTTTTTGTGACTGGAAGGCTGGTTCCAGTGGAGTTCTGCAGGGCTCAATACTAGGTCCCTTGCTTTGTGTGGTGTATATATCAACAATCTTGACTTGAATATAGGGGGGTATGATTAACAAGTTTACAGATGGTACTAAAATCTGCTGTGTGGTTGATACTGAAGGAAGCTGTAAACTGCAGGAAGATATCAATAAATTGGTCAAGTGGGCAGAATAGTGGCAAATGGAATACAACCTGGAGATGTGAGGTAATGCATTTGGGGAGGGCAACAAGGAAAGGGAATACACATTAAATGGTAGGACACGAGTAGTGTAGAGGAACAAAGGAACCTTGGCGTGCATGTCCACAGATCCCTGAAGGTAGCAGGCCAAGTAGATAAGGTGATTAAGAAAGCATATGTAATGCTTGCCTTTATTAGCTGTGGGATAGAAAACAAGAGCAGGGGGGTTATGCTTCAACTGCATGAAACACTAGTTAGGCCTCAGCTGGAGTACTGTGTGCAGTTCTGGTCACCACATTACAGGAAAGATGTGATTGCACTAGAGGGTACAGAAGAGATTTACAAGGATGTTGCTGGGAGTAGAGAATCTTAGCTATGAGGAAAGACTGGATAGGCTGGGTTTGTTTTCCTTGGAACATAGGAGGCTGAGGAGACCTTATTGAGGTGGGTAAAATTGGGGGGCCTAGATCAAGTGGATAGAAAGGTCCTATTTCCCTTGGCAGAGGGCTCAAGAACCAGGGGGCACAGATTTAAAGTAATTGGTGGAAGGTTTAGAAGTGGGTCATGTGATTAGGCTGGATAGCTTTGTTGGCCGGTGTGGACGCTGTAGTGTATGTACTTTGCAGAAGGACCTATATTCTGCAGCCCCTGTATACTGCAGTACCAGTAGTGACCACCCCTGTATATAAGCCTGTGTAGTAACATTTGCATAGTAGTTCCAGGTTGCCTCCATTCAGTAAAGACCTGTTATAACCAACTCCTGCAGTCCGTGTCTCAATTATACACGGACATAATAGATGCGATGGGCCAAAATGGCCTCCTTCCGTGCTGTAACTTTCTATGATTCTATGTGAGGGGACCAAAACTAGGTGTAGTACAATTGATGCAGTCTATCCAATGACATGCATAGTGACTGAATGTTGTCCTTTGATTTGTATTGAATAGTTCTATGAATACAATCCAATACCCTGTTGGCTTTAGCTAAGTTTCTCTACATGGGTCAAGAGAAAATGTTCAGGATCATTCAGTATTGTTCCACTAATGCAGCAGTTACTATTGCACTAACAAAGCTGAACGTGACCCTAGCTTTAGGAGTAATGGGGTGAACTAATTGGTACATTGTAGATGGCTACTTTCTCATCGAAGGAATGGCTTGCACTCTAACCCTTGCAACCAATGAATGAAAATCCCTTTTTTTTATTGGATCAATTTATTTTCCTGCTCCCACTGACTGACCCTCCTGTTGCAGGTGCCCCTATGAGGGTGATGACTACCAGACCCTCCTACACCCAGTGGATGTGTTTTCTGGCCTGCAGTTCCCAACCCATCACAAGCGGTTTGAAGTGAAGACTTTTGTTTTCCTGGATGGAGATTCTGCCCAGCCCCTCACTGGACAGGTAACCAAACAGGAGTCTGAGCCAATGAAATCCTTTACTGGCTCCTTGTATAATAGCCTGGTTCATCTGTCTGCATGAAGCTCGCTGTAAACTCCTTTCCGTTCTAGGTTTACTTGCACTGCAGTGCTGAGGTGTGCTCCCCCTCTGCTCAGGATGACTGTACATCCAAATGTGGCCGAAGTGAGTCTTTGATTTAATCTCTTGCTGATTTTGTTCTGATGCAGAATTAGTTTCTAGTCAAAGCAAAAATAATTTGCTGGTGTTACAGTAATATCTGGCCAGTTCCCTACAACGAGAGGTTTATCACTCTCTCCCTTCCAATATGAACAAACCTGCTCTCAATGGGAAGGACCCTTATCTATAAATGGGAGCCGGAACTCTTAACCAGAATCTCCAGGGCCTGACTGCAATCGTCAGAACATAAGAAATAGGAGCAGGAGTTGGCCGTTTGGCCCCTCGAGCCTGCTCCGCCATTCAATAAGATCATATCTGATGACCTCAACGCCCCTTTCCTGCCTGCTCCCCATAACCTTTGACTTCTCTGCAGCTCAAATATGTATATCTCTGCCTTGGATATCTTCAATGACTCTGCCTCCACAGCTCTGGGGTAGAGAATTCCAAAGTTTCACGACCCCCTGAGAAGAACTTCCTCCTCATCTTTTCAAATAGGCGACCCCTTATCCTGAAACTGTGCCTCCCCCCAGTTCTAGATTCCACCCTGAAGGAAACATCCTCCCTGCATCCACACTTGAGCCTCCTCAGAATCTTATGTTTCATCTAAATTCCAATGAGTATAGGCTCAACCCTGCTTCATAAGACAACCCCTTCATCTCAGGAATTAATCTAGTGAACGTTCTCTGGACTGCCTCCAATGCAAATATATCCCCCCTTTTTTAAATAAGGAAACCAAAACTACGCAGTACTCCAGGTGTGGTGTCACCAGTGCCCTGTACAGTTGTAGCAAGCCCTCCCCACTTTTATACTCCCATCACCCCTTGCAATAAAGGCCAACATTCATTTGCCTTTCTAATTACTTGCTGTACCTGCATGCTAACTTTTTGTGTTTGATGTACAAGGACTCCCAGATCCATCTGTACTGCAGCATTAGACAGTCTCTATATTTATATATATTTTTTTAAATTTGCTTTAAAATTTCCAACCAGTGGATAACCTCAGTTTCCCACATTATACTCCAGCTGCCAAATTTTTGCCCACTCTCCCTATCCATATCCCTCTGCAGACATTTTATGTCCTCACAATTTGCTTTCCCACTTATCTTTATCATTAGCAAATTTGGCTACATTACACTCCCTTCATCCAAGTCATTAAAATAGATTGTAAATAGTTAAGGCCCCAGCACTGATCTCTGGCACCCCACTAGTTAGTTTGCCAACTGGAAAATGACCCATTTATCCTGACTTTGTTTTCTGTTAGTTAGCCAATCTTCTATCCATGCTAATATATTACCCCCAACCCATTGAGCTCTTATCTTGTGCAGTAATCTTTTATGTGACACCTTATCAAAGACCTTTTTTGGAAATCCAAATACACTACATCTACTGGTTCCCCTTTATCCACCCAGCTTGTTACATCCTCCAAGAACTGTAGTAAATTTGTCAAACATGATTTCCCTTTCATACAATTAAGCAGAGTCAACATGGCTTTATGATCTAAATGTCCTGCTATTACTTCCTTAATAATGGATTCCAGCATTTACCCAATGACCGGCTAACTGGCCTATAGTTTCCTGCTTTTTGCCTCCCTCCTTTCTTCATTTGTTACATTTGCAGTTCTCCGACTGCTCCAGAATCCAGGGAATTTTGGTAGAATACAGCCAACACATCTGCTATCTCTGCAGCCACTTCTTTTAGACCCTAGGATGCAGGCCATCAGGTCCAGGGGACTTGTCAGCCTTTAGTCCCATTAGTTTGCCTAGTACTTTATATCTCTAGTGATAGTCATTGTTAAGTTCTTCCCTCACAAAAGCCCCTTGATTGATTATCAATTATTATTGGGATGCTTTTGTTGTCTTCTACTGTGGAAACTGATATGAAATATTTGCTCAAAGTCTCTGCCATTTCCCTGTTTTCCATTATTAATTCCCCAGCTCCAACATTTACTTAGCTACTCTCTTCCCTTTATGTATCTGTAGAAGCTCTTGCTGTCTCTTTATATTTTTTGCTAGTTTACACATCATCTATTTAGTCATCCTTTGCTGGTTTCTAAGGCCTACCACTAATCTTCACAACATTGTATGCCTTTTCAATCAATTAGATGCCTTCCTTAGTTAGCCACAGATGGTTCATCCTTCTGTCTTTCTTTCTCACTGGAATAAACGGAGCGTTATGAAATGGCTGCCACTGCTTATCTACTGTCTTACCCTTTAATCTATTTTCCCAGTCTACTTTAGCCAACTCTATCTTCATACCTTTGTAATTGCCTTTATTTAAGTTTAGGACACTAGTTTCAGACCCAAATGTCTTGCCCTAAAACTTCTCATACTATGATCACTGTTCCCTAGGGGATCATTAATCCTGTCTCATACACATTACCAGATCTAAAATAGCCGCCTCCCTAGTTGGTTCCACAACGTTTTGTTCTAAGAAACCATCCTGAATACAATCTATGAACTCTTCCTCAAGGATACCCTTGCCAATTTGATTTGTCCAATCTACATGAAGATTAAAATCACCTATGATTATCACAGTACCTTTCTTACAAGCCCCTATTATTTCTTGATTTATACTCTCTCTGTCGCTCCTACAGTGTAGCTACTGCGGGGGGACCTATAGACTACTCCCACCGGTGACTTCTTTCCTGTACTATTTCTTATCTCCACCCAAACTGATTCTACATCCTGCTCTTCTGAGCCATATCATTTCTCACCACTGCACTGATCTCATCCTTTATTAACAGAGCTACCCCACCTCTTCTTCCTTTCTGCCTATCTTCTGAAATGTCAAATACCCCATAATATTCAGTTCCCAGCTTTGGTCACCTTGCAACCATGTCTCTAATGACTATCAGATCATGGCCATTTATTTCTCTTTTTGCCATCAACTCCTCTATCTTGTTACGAATGCTGCATGCGTTCAGATAGAGCTTTTAATTTTCCCTTTACCATTTTTACCCACTCTGAAACTCTTTGCCGGTGCATGCTTATGTTTGTACGCTCTGTCTCCTGTCACACTCTGGTTATCGGTTCTCCTATTGCTACCCTGCACTATTGCCTTCTCCTCCTTTCTGTCTTTCTAAATTCCCCTTCGCCTCAATCCCCCTTCCCACTAATAGTCTCAGTCTAGGTAGTGTCTAGCTGTTTGCCCATCATTGCAAACATTGAACTGGAAGTGCAGATGGTGTAACGTGGGTTGGTCTCTGGCTATATAGCAGGTAAAGTGTGATCTCCAGTGTCTAGTCAGGAGTTTTCTTCTTGGAGATGATACATGGGTGGGTCAGGACAAAACTGTCTGCTAACAATGTCTCATTTCCCAATAGAGAGACGCAGGAGTACAGGTGACCATGAGGGAACATTGGTGAGTGCTCCTGGTCCCATCATATTCCTGGAAGGTGAGAGTCATCTGTCTAAGAAGCTGCTTGAAGAGAATGGTAAGTGGAGGTTCTTCAATAGGCCACTGTGAACCCTTCCAAATATAACGTCTTGTGTCCCAATAGATGCTGCTGGGTCTCCTTCTCGGTTTCTGCGTGGAGCAGCCATTGGCTTCATGGTGGTGGCTCTGTCCCTGTTGGTGGTGATGGCTGCAGTGTACAGGATGAAGAAACCAAGAGCTCTCTCTTCCCAATGTAGTGAGATTGAACTGTAGACCTGAACAAATAAACCAGCTGGACAGATGTGTGCCTTTTGGGTGTTGATGTGAATCATGAAATGGCTATTAGGAAGTCCTAGGTACACTAGTAGTAAACATTAAATCCCACTGACTGGAGGGACAAGGTGTAAACTGAGCAAAGCTTTACCGTCAGACATGGTAACTATCTAATCCAGCACTCCTTGTGTCTAGTTGAGGTTGGGGGGGGCCCCCCTGCCCCCACAAGAAAAAGCAAAGCCCTGGCTTTTGTCAGCTGACAAGGTGGGGGGGTCATTGGGAAATCCTTTTGCTCTAAAGAATGACCTGATTACAATGTGCATTAGTACTTACAGTAATATTGTCTTAGGCTGCCCTGCATTCAACTTCTAACCAGTTTTTTCTTTATTGAGGATTAGACCTTGGGTTGACTTAGATCCTGGGAAAGAATGTGTGGGTAACTTGGTTTGTTCTATGCAAAAGCAGGAGTGTGGCACATGATCAAGATGTCTTAAATTAAGAAACCACCAAGGCTGCTGCAGTGGTGCCTGAGAACCTTCACCTATCTCGTCTACAAGGGTCATACTTTTTATTTCTCTCCTGCTCCCTCCTTCCCTGCAGCTGCCTGTTTGCCATGTGCCTATGATGGACTGCAGGCTGAGTGCTTTTGTGTAGTGTGCTATTGTTTGGCATGGCACCTCAAGTGAACAGTTGAGGACCTTTTCCTACAGATGCTCAGGCTCCTGCCTGTAGGCCTAGCAGACCTTTAGTGGAACAGTATTTCTCTTTGGACTGGGTTGGGGATTCATGGCAAGAACTGAGCCAGAGCGTCACTGATCTCATTAGACCCAACACCAATGTCGGGCTGGTCAGTGAAGCAGTGCCCTGCAGTGGGGACATGGCTGGCATGGACATAGATGATGGTGGCCATGTCTCCTCCACTGCCTACATGGCAGAACTGTCTAGGGCTTCAGCTGCTATGATTATGCATCAATCCCAACCACATTACAGCCAGCCACCTTACCAGTTGTGTATGAAGGATAGATGTCTCCCTTTGCCTTGAGGGCAAGTGTGATAGTAGAAAATAACAGGCATGTGGAGCTCACTGATGCCCATTTTTTGGTCTGCCCTCTGGCTCCTGCTCTACATGGGGAGGAGGGTGAGAACCATAGCCTGGCAGCTGAATCTAGAAGTTGTGAATATGAAGAATGTATTTTAGCAGCTCAATGTTGTGCAAAGGACTCCCCGGGGGTGAGGGGGAACTTCAGTTGCGCTTATGGGGTACAAAGCAACTATTGCCTGGGCACGGTGATTTTTGCACCATTCGTGAAATTGACCAGATTTTGCGGCAGTGCTCAGCACTACGCCACAATCTCCTGCGCCCACAGATCATGACGTCAGTCGAGCGTATAGCACCCTGGACCGGATATTGAGTGGCTGCACCTGCTGCTAGCAACGACAGGTTGAGGGGAATGTTTTGCAGTCGGGAAGGGACTGGGGAAGTGCTATTTAAAGGTGACCGCTTCATGCCTCTTTGTCTGACATTTTTGCACTACTCAGTGAGACACACTATTGGAGAGATTCAATGCTGTGAAGGAGTTTTGGGTCCTGAGTAGCATTTTGCAGTATCATTTTGATTTAACCTTCCTTGCATGCATCGATTTTTAGAAGAGACTATGGGGGCTTCACTCTAAGCTCCTTTCCAAGGCGCCTCCATTGTTCTTTCCAGCAGATTTGATGTACAGGCCTTTGAAGGCTGGAATGAGCAGGGTGTGCAGGCTGGAGAGCAAGATCGACAGACCCCTTAAGAACTAGCCAGCGCCGGTCTGTTCCATTGCTGACTGACATCACATGAGCTTCGCCAGCCCTCTGAGGTAGCTCCTTGCTGTTGGCGCCTTAACACAGGTGTATAGCACCGGATTTAGTGCTCCAATCACCTCCAGGGACGATAGAAGCCACGTTTGGAGACGGAGGCAATAATTTGCACTTTGTTAAACTTTGCACCCGGCTGATAATTGCACCCCAAACAAGGTGATCCCAAAATCCTTACCCCCTGCCCTGCCAACCACCCCAGGAGTTTAGATTACAATGGCCCAGATTTTGTGGACAAAAGGCTGTGTGAACTGCTTTTGCTGTTAATATACAGATTGGCCAGCAAAGATACTCCCTGAATTTCAAATCCCACCAGTTGCTGATTGATTTATGCCTCTCCACCATTAGTTTTGCATAAATGACATTTTCCCTTAACCTGCCTGTGCTTTTAATGAAGTTGTTGCAGTTGTATATTTGCCAGAGTTCAGTTTCTTGTGTAAGTACCCTTTCACTGACTGATCCCCTCTCTGGCCCGGATAGTGAACAAAATGTAGGGTCTCTTTTGTTCGCCTTGTGAATTGTTCCACATTTTACAAATTCTTGCTTTGCCTCTTGATCCTTGATCGGAGCTGACATTAAATTTACCCACTCTAATTCACCCTCCTTCTCAGTTAATTCTTCAATCAAGGAGATACACCTCTTGTTCAGCCAGGGTACTGTTATCCTCACCATGCTGATTATCACCTCACACTTCCACCAACTTGGTTGGCAAAATTATTAAAAACCTAATGTCTATCCATGATCCTGACCATATCGGCAGGAGTGACCACAGCACAATCCTTGTGGCGACCAAGTTCTGTCTTCCCTATAGACATCCTCCATTGTGTTGTGTGGCACTACCACCATGTTAAATGTGATAGATTCAGACCAGATCTAGCAGCACGAAACTGGGCAGATATGAGGCGCAGTGGGCCAGCGGTAGTAGCAGAATTTTATTCCACCAGAATCTGTAATATCATGGCCTGGCATATCCCTCACTCTACCATTAACATCAAGCCAGGTGACCAAACATGGTTCAATAAGGAGGAGCAGCACCAGGTGAACCATAAAAATGAGGTGACAAACTGGGGAAAGTGCAACCCAGGACGATATGGATACTGAAGCAGCATGCTACAGACAAAGCTAAGCGATCCCACAAACAACGTATCAGATCATTTGTGAATGGTGGGGGGGCAATTAAACAACTAATGGGGGGGAGGAAGAGGAGACTCCAAGAACAACCCCATCCACCATGATGGCAGAGCCCAGCATCTGACTGCAAAAACAAGGCTAAAGCGTTTGAAACCATTTTCAGCCAGAAATGCCAAGTGGATGCGCCATCTCGGCTTCCTCCTGAAGTCCCCACCATTACAGAAGCCAGTCTTCAGCCAATTCAATTAAGCTCCATGTGCTATCAAGAAATGGCTGAACACACTGGATACAGTAAAGGCTCCAGCTGTCGTGGTGAGGACTTGTGCTCCAGAACGAGCCGCGTCTCTAGCCAAGCTCTTCCAATATATAATTACAACACCGCCATCCACCCGACAATGTGGAAAATTGCCCAGGTAGGTCCTGTCCCCAAAAAGCAGAACAAATCCAATCTGGCCAATTTCCGGCCCATCGGTCTACTCTCAATCATTAGCAAAGTGACATCAACAGTGCTATCAAGCGGCACTTACCAAATATATGCTCACCGATGCTTAGGTTGGGTTCTGCCAGGACCACTCGGCTCTAGACAGTAAAACTGAAGTCCGTTGGAATCATGGGGGAAATTCTCAACTGGCTGGAGTCATACCTAGGAAATAGGAAGGTGGTTGTTGGCCAATCATCTCAGCCCCAAGATATGGCTGCAGGAGCTCTTCAGGGCAGTGTCCTAGGCCCAACCAGCTTCAGCTGCTTCATCAATGACCTTCCCTCCATCATAAGCTCAAAAGTGGGGAAGTTCGTTGATGACTGCACAGTGTTCAGCGCTATTCAGAACTCCACAGATAATGATGCTGTTCATGCGCTCATGCTTCAAGACCTGGACGATATTCAGGCTTGGACTGATAAGTGGCAGGTAACATTCGCACCACACAAGTGCCAGGCACTGACCATCGCCAACAAGGGAGAGTCTAACCACTGCCCCTTGACATTCAACGGCATTACCATCACCGAATCCCTCACCATCAGCATCCTGGGGATCACCATTGACCAGAAATTTAGCTGGACCAGCCATATAAATACTGTGGCTACAAGAGCAGATCAGAGGCTGGGTATTCTGTGGCAAGTGTCTCACCTCCTGACTCCCGAAAGCCTTTCCACCATCTACAAGGCACAAGTCAGGCGTGTGATGGAATACTCTCCACTTGCCTGGATGAGTGTAGTTCCAACAACACGCAAGAAGCTTAACACCATCAAGGAAAAAGCAGCTCGCTTGACTGGCACCCCTTCCATCACCTTAACCGTTCACTGACTCCGCCACCGGCGCACTGTGTCTGCCGTCTGTGCCATCTACAAGATGCAATGCAGCAACTCGCCAAGGCTTCTTCGACAGCACCTCCCAAACCCACGACCTCTACCAGCTCGAAGGACAAGAGCAGCAGGCAAATGGGAACACCACCACCTCCAAGTTCCCCTTCAAGTCACACACCATCCTGACTTGGAAATATATTGCATTTCCTTCATCATCGCTGGGTCAAAATCCTGGAACTCCCTCCCTAACAGCACTGTGGGAGTACCTTCACCACATGGACTGCAGCGGTTCAATAAGGCAGCTCATCATCATCACCACCTTCTCGAGGCCAGTTAGAGATGGGCAATAAATTCTGGCCTTGCCAGCAATGCCCACACACCAGGAATGAAAAAAAAACCTTATATAGTCTATAATGTTTACATTCTGCATTTAATTGTTCATTTATTGTTTTTGATCTGAGCTAGATTAACCAATTTGTATATAGAAAACCCAATTATAAATCAGAAGGATCCAAGGGGATGGATGGGAGGAATCATTGGAAGAACAAGGGTCCTACTAGGGTGATTTCTTAATGGACTGATCTGTTGTCCACCTATTTGGTGTGCAGTCCCTGTTCAGGTGAACACCCCCTCCGACATTAGTTACACCATGGGGGGATATAGGGGCAAAGGGAGTTGGGGGCCTTATTTCACAAATCATAGTAGCAACACAGGTCATAAAACATGCAACGCTCTGGGGTTAATTTCTAGAATAGTATTGAAAAGCAGAAATGTTATATCAAACGTATAGTACCACTGTCGGAGGTGGCACCTTTCGGATGAGACGTTAAACAGAGGCCCCGTCTGCTCTCTCAGGTGGATGTAAAAGATCCTATGGCGCTATTTCAAAGAAGAGCAGGGGAGTTATCTCTGGTGTCCTGGCCAACATTTAACACTCAATCAACATCACTAAAATAAAGATTATCTGCTCATTATCTAGACAGAGTAGACAGAGAGAAACTGTTCCTATTGGCAGAAGGGTCCCAGAACCAGAGGGCACAGATTTACGGTAACTGGCAGAAGATCCAAAGGCGACGTGAGGAAAAACTTTTTTACGTAGCGAGTGGTTATGATCTGGAATGCACTGCCTGAGAGTGTGATGGCAGCAGATTAAATCATGGCTTTCAAAAGGGAACTGGTTATATACCTGAAGGAAAAAAAATGCAGGGCTATGGGTCGTGTCTGACTAACTTGATTGAATTTTTTGAGGAGGTAACAAAGAGTGTCGATGAGGGTAGTGCGTTTGATGTAGTCTTTCTGGATTTTAGCAAGGCTTTTGATAATGTCCCGCATGGCAGACTTGTCATGAAAGTATAAGCCCATGGGATCCAAGGCAAAGTGGCTAGTTGGACCCAAAATTGGCTCAGAGCTGGAAACAAAGGGTAATGGTCGAAGGGTGTTTCCAGTGGGGTTCCGCAGGGCTCAGTACTGGGTCCTTTGCTTTTTGTGGTATGTATCAATGATTTGGACTTGAATGTAGGAAGTATGATTAAGAAGTTTGCAGATGATACCAAAATTGGCCATGAGGTTGATAATGAAGAAGCTAGCTGTAGACTGCAGGAAGATATCAATGGACTGGTCAGGTGGGCAGAACAGTGGCAAATGGAATTCAGTCCGGAGAAGTGTGAGGTAATGCATTTGGGGAGGACTACCAAGGCAAGGGGATACACATTGGGCCAGTAATTCCGGTCCCAACGCGTGAGTACCGATGGGGTACTCAGGCGTGGGCCCGTTGGAAGTGCCGGATTTCAGCATGCACAGCGCATGCGCGGGAAACCGGC
The DNA here is from genome assembly GCF_052327205.1 of Somniosus microcephalus. Classification (NCBI taxonomy): domain Eukaryota; kingdom Metazoa; phylum Chordata; class Chondrichthyes; order Squaliformes; family Somniosidae; genus Somniosus; species Somniosus microcephalus. The sequence goes on along the minus strand of NC_140999.1, from coordinate 66,250,772 downwards.
ATTTCCTCCAAGGGGTTCCTCCTTTTTGACTGGTTTGCCCGTGTGTAAGGGCCCCAACTTTTTAGAAATGTAAAAAGGAGACGTAAGGATTTGATTCTTTAAGGTAAGTGGTCTATTATTTAAAATTATAACATTTTTTCCACAGCGTTATTGTTTTTAAGGACTTTACAGTAAGGTCAGTGTATTTTTAGACCCGATTTCTTAAAAAATTATTTTTTTCAAAAATTTGATTAATTGCTCAAAATAGTTTTTTTTAAGTAATTTATAGTTCATTTAATTGGTGTGATGTTTTTTAAAATGTTATTTAAAGTTTAAGTGGTGTTTTGGGTGCCCGTACTTTTCATGAGTTTGACAGTTCTTACTATCAAACTCATGAATGAAGTTTTCCCTCCCCTGATTGGCTGCCCAGTGCTCACCTGATCCCAGCCGGCACATCGCACTAACTACGCCGCTGGATCAGGCAAGCACAGCGCGCCGACAGCTGAACCGGGCCAGTGACAGGAATTCCAAGCAGACCCAGGCTTCAGCTGTCGGCATGCCGGGTAAGTGCACATCGGGGGCTTGCACGCGCGGCAAGCTCCCGAACCTAATTTCTGGGCCACTAAATGGTAGCACACTGAAAAGTGCAGAAGATAAGAGGAACCTTGGAGTGCATGTCCACAGATCCCTGAAGGTAGCAGGACAGGTAGATAAGATAAGGTGGTTAAGAAGGCATACGGGATACTTCCCTTTATTATCGAGGCATAGAATATAAAAGCAGGTGTTGAGATACCGCGGCAAACGTGGGAGTCGAGACAGAGCTATTGAAAACACAACTGCTTTATTCTGACCACATGGCAAACAGGAACTAGAAAAGCCCGCACATCCACTTAAATACTTCCCAGACAGGAAGTGCTCCCGGCAGCCTGTCCCTGCGGGAAACAAGTTGCTGGAGGAAAGGGCCCCCGGCTGGGGGCTTCTGCTTAGACTGTCTGTGCTGCCGTGAGTGGATTATGTCCAGTGGTGGCGTGTCGCCACAGAGCTCTCCCCAGAATCCGCTTAGGAGGAGTGGACGAGTCGTGACGGTGGTCTAATGGTTCTGCCGCAGCGGCTCTGAGTTGTCGCCGGTCTGGTTGGTTGGGTCGGGCGGTTCGCCGCCGGCTGTGCTGGCTTGCCGGGGGGACGGCCTCTGGCTGGAGGCTGGGCCACGGGGACCTGTTCCCCTGGTTCTGTGTATGCTGGTTTGAGCCGGTCGATGGAGACTGTCTCAACCCTGTCGCCGAGTCGCAGCTTGAATACCTTGTCCCCGGTTTGTAGTACCTCGTACGGACCGTCGTATGGGGGTCGCAGGGGGCCGCGGTGCGCGTCGTGTCGCACGAAGACGAAGCGCGCCTGCTGTAAATTTGGCGGGACGTGAGGTGCGAGTTCGCCGTGTCGGTTGACCGGAAGTGGGGCGAACTGCTGAGCGGAACAGAAAGAGTCGAGCCGCTGCTGTTCGGCCGACCAAGACTTGGTAGGCTCCGGAAGGAATTCGCCTGGGATGCGCAGCGGTTGTCCGTAGACTAACTCCGCTGCCGAGGACTGGAGGTCTTCCTTGACCACGGTGCGTAGGCCGAGTAGCATCCACGGTAGGCGGTCAGTCCAGGTACTGTCCTGCAGGCCGGCGCGGAGTGAGGCCTTGAGTGACCTGTGGAAGCGTTCACAAAGTCCGTTGGCCTGCGGGTGGTACGCCGTGGTGCGGTGGAGCGTCACCCCGAGGTTGCGTGCTGTGGCCGTCCAGAGTTCGGAGGTGAACTGGGCGCCTCTGTCGGAGGTTATGTCAGCCGGTACGCCGAACCTCGCAACCCAGGTGTTAACGAACGCCCTGGCGATGTCGGCTGTGGTGGTGGAGGTCAGCGGCACTGCCTCAGGCCAGCGTGTGTAGCGGTCGACCATCGTGAGGAGATAAGTTTGGCCTTGCGATGGCGGCAGGGGACCGACGATGTCGACGTGTACGTGGTCGAAGCAGCGGCTGGGTACCTCGAAGTCTCCCAGGGGTGCTTTGGTGTGCAGCTGTACCTTAGCCCGTTGGCAGGTGAGGCAGGAGGTGGCCCAAGTCCGAACATCTCTGCTAAGGCCGCGCCAGACGAAGCGCTTGGAGAGGAGTTTGACGGATGCGCGGGAACCCGGGTGAGAGAGCCCGTGGAGCGTGTCGAAGACGCGGCGGCGCCAGGTCTCAGGGACGACCGGCCTGGGTTGGCCGAGTGAGATGTTGCACGTGACTGCCGTGGCTTTGGGCCTGTGCGCGACCTTAGCTAGGCGTAGCCCTGGCAGGCTGGTAGCCGCCGAGAGGAGGTCTGGGTCCGTGAGCTGGGCCGCTGCTAGTTGTGCGTAGTCGACCGCGAGGTGATTCGCACGGACGGCGGGACGGGAAAGGCAGTCGGCGACCACGTTGTCTCTACCGGAGACGTGCTGGATGTCCGTAGTAAACTCGGAGACGGCCGCGAGCTGGCGTTGCTGCCTAGCGGACCAGGGTTCGGTGTGCTTGGCCATCGCGTATGTGAGTGGCTTGTCATCCACATACGCGGTGAAGGGGCGGCCTTCCAGGAGGAACCTGAAATGGCGGACCGACAGGTGGAGTGCGAGAAGCTCGCGGTCGAAAGTGGAGTATTTGACTTCCGGGGGGCGCAGTTGGCGGCTGTAGAAGGCAAGTGGCTGCCACGCGCCATTGACCCACTGCTCGAACACGGCCCCGACCGTGTGGTCGGAGGCGTCGGTGGTGAGCGCGACCCGGGCATCGGCCCTCGGGTGCGCGAGCGGAGTGGCGTCGGCGAGCGCGTTTTTGGTGGCGTCGAAGGCGACTGCCGTGTCAGTGGTCCAGGCTACGTCCATCTTGCCGGATTTTCCTCGGAGGGAGTCGTATAGGGGCTTCATAGGGGCTGTGGCTCTGGGGATGAACCTGTTGTAGAAGTTCACCATCCCGAGGAACTCCTGGAGGCCCTTGATGGTTGTGGGGCGGGGGAATTGCTGGACGGCCTGCACCTTGTTGGGCAGGGGGATGGCCCCAGCAGGGGTGATGTGGTGACCGAGAAAATCGATCTCGGTTAGGCCGAATTGGCACTTCGCCGGGCTGAGGATGAGCCCGTGTTGGGCTAGGCGCCCGAACAGGATGCAAAGGTGTTCGAGGTGTTCCTGTTTGGAGGAGCTGGCCACGAGAATGTCGTCTAGATAGACGAATAGGAAGTTCAGGTCCCGGAGGACTGAGTCCATAAGGCGCTGGAAAGCCTGTGCTGCATTCTTGAGGCCGAAGGGCATCCTCAGGAACTCGAACAGGCCGAATGGGGTGATGACGGCCGTTTTGGGGATGTCCGCGGGGTGTACGGGGACTTGGTGGTAACCGCGCACCAGGTCGACTTTGGAAAAGACGGTTCGTCCGGCCAGTCGGGCCGAGAAGTCCTGGATGTGTGGCACCGGGTACCGATCGGGGGTGGTGGCGTCGTTGAGGCGGCGGTAGTCCCCGCAAGGGCGCCAGCCTCCGCCGGGCTTGGGGGCGATGTGGAGGGGCGAGGCCCAAGGGCTGCTGGAGCGGCGGATGATGCCGAGTTGTTCCATGTTGGTAAACTCGGCCCGCGCGATTTCCAGCTTGGCTGGGTTGAGTCTGCGGGCGTGGGCAGAAACTGGGGGGCCGGTGGTGGGGATATAGTGTTCCACACCGTGCTTGGTGGCTTTGGCCGAAAAGGTCGGGTTAGTGAGGGCGGGAAACTCAGCTAGGAGTGCCGAGTAGTCGTCCGTGGCTCTGGCGAGGCAGTAGGTCGTCGGGCCGGCCGAACGGGCCGGGGTAAAGGCGCCGGGGATGGGGGCCATAGTGTTGATGTCGACGAGGCGGTGCCTCGGAATGTCGACAAGGAGGCCGTGGGCACGTAGGAAGTCGGCGCCAATGAGTGGGCAGAGGACCTTGGCTGTCAGGAACTCCCAGCGGTAGCGGCGGCCCGCGAGGTCGAGCGTGACCATGCGGGTGCCATGTGTGCGGATTTCAGAGCCGTTGGCTGCAGCCAGTGTGATACCCCGTGTGCCGCGTTGGATCTCGAGGGCGGAGGCGGGGGTGATGCTGTGCTGGGCCCCTGTGTCGCACAGAAATCGGCGGTTGGTTCTGTCGTCAGTGACGTACAGTAGGGGCTCCTTCTGCCCCGCGGCCATCGCGGGGGCCGGTGCGGGGGGGGGTTTGAAGGAACACGGTGGTGTGCAGCGTTGAGCCCTAGCGCCAAAACGGGTGTGGTAGTAGCAGTGACCCGGAGTGGTAGGGCGGTCGGGCCTAGCGGCCCGGGAAGACCGCGTGGTCGTTGCCGTGAGGTCGGGCGCGACGTCGCGAGCGGCCTGTGCAGAGAGCAGCCGGTCGGCCTTTTCGGCTATCTCATTCAGGTCCGTGGAGTCAGACTCCACAAGGAGCGGGCGGATGCTGGCGGGGAGCTGCCGAATGAAAAGCATGCGAAAAAGGGTGCCGGGATTTTTGTCGTCGGATAGGGACAGCATGTGGGAAAGCAGGTCTGATGGTGAAGCGTCACCAAGGCCGGGGAGGTCCAGGAGTTGGCAGTGGCGCTGGTAAGAGGACGTTTGAAATTTTTTAAGTAGCGCAGCCTTCAGATGCTCGTACTTGCCCTCCGTTGGTGGATTCTGCAGCGCTGCCCAAACCTTGGGGACTGTAGCGTAGGTGAGCGAGGCGACGAGGTAGTCGTACTTCGTGGCGTCGACTGTAATGCCTTTCAGCCGGAATCTGGACTCAGCTTGAACGAACCAGGCTTCGGCGAGGTTCCCCCAAAAGTCAGGTAATTTAACCGTGACTACGTTTGTATCCGCCATGCTAGCTTAGGATTCGTCCTGAGCGTCGGGGTCACCAGTGTTGAGATACCGCGGCAAACGTGGGAGTCGAGACAGAGCTATTGAAAACACAACTGCTTTATTCTGACCACATGGCAAACAGGAACTAGAAAAGCCCGCACATCCACTTAAATACTTCCCAGACAGGAAGTGCTCCCGGCAGCCTGTCCCTGCGGGAAACAAGTTGCTGGAGGAAAGGGCCCCCGGCTGGGGGCTTCTGCTTAGACTGTCTGTGCCGCCGTGAGCGGATTATGTCCAGTGGTGGCATGTCGCCACACAGGCAGGTTATGCTTGAACTGTATAAAACACTGGTTAGGCTGCAGGTAGAATACTGTGTGCAGTTCTGGCCAGCACATTACAGGAAGGATGTGATAGAGAGGGTGTAGAGGAGATTTACGAGTATGTTAGAACATAAGAACATAAGAAATAGGTGCAGGAGTGGGCCAGTCGGCCCCTCGAGCCTGCTCTGCCATTCAATAAGATCATGTTGCCTGGGCTGGGGAATTTTAGCTATGAGGAAAGATTGGATAGGCTGGGGTTGTTTTCCTTGGAACAGAGGAGACTGAGGGGAGACAAAATTGAGGTGTACAACATTATGAGGGGCCAAGATAGTGTGGACAGGAAGTACCTATTTCCATTAGCAGAAGGGTCAATAACCATGGGACATAGATTTAAAGTAATTGGTCGGAGGTTTATAGGGGATTTGAGGCAAAAAAGTTTCACCCAGAGGGTGGTGGGGGTGTGGAACTCACTGCCTGAAAGGATGTTAGAGGCAAAGAGCCTCATCACATTGAAAATGTACATGGATCTGCACTTGAAGTGCCATAACCTACAGGGCTACGGACCAAGTGCTGGAAAGTGAGATTTGGCTGGATAGCGCTTTGTCGGCCGGCATGGACAAGAGGGACAAATGGCCTCCTTATATTCTATAAATTTCTATGATTCTATGAAAGGGCGGGGGAGTGGGACTGCTCTTGAAGAAAGCCCTCATGGGCTTGACGAGCTGAATGTGCTGTGCTGCAACCATTCTATGTTTCTATGATCACATTGCTGTTTGTGGGAGCTTGATGTGCTCAAATTGGCTGCCGCGTTTCCTACATTACAATAGTGACTACACTTCAGAAAGTAGTTCATTGGCTGTAAAGTGCTTTGGGACGTCCGGTGGTCATGAAAGGCGCTATATAAATGCATATCTTTCTTTTACTTTTCTTGGTTATGATGTGATCCAGGGTCTGTTTAGAAGCTCCACAATCACATGATGGGGCTGATTTAACCTTCCACCTATGGAGAAGGTGGCAGCATCTACCATGACCGGTTCTGAATCAGTTGATTGTCCTAGTTTGATCCTTCAGGTTGTACTATGAAGTCCTCTATGGAATCAATTCGGAATGTTGCATTTCACCATCTGTCAAGACTGAAGGGTTTTGGCAACGGTCCAAAATTGCTTTCTAAATTTGAGATGGGTTGGTCAAGTTGGCCTTGATTGGCATGTCTTTGCTGTTGTAGCGGTAGTTATCTCTGAGACTGTGTATATTCGCAGCATAAGTGTGGTGCCAAATTACTGGATTGTCATAAAAAATTCATCAGTTTCACTAATTTCCTTTTAGGGAAAGAAATCTGCTGTCTTTGCCTCGTCTGGCCTATGGGACTCCAGACCCACAGCAATGTGGTTGACACTTAACTGCAATCTGAAATGGCCCAGCAAGGCAATGAGCTGTATCAAACCACTATGACAGTCAGTGTGGGAACCTTCACCACATCAAAGGCAGCTCACCACCACCTTAAAGGGCAATTGGGGATAGGGCAATAAATGTCAACCTTGCCAGTGATACCCACGTGCTGTGAATGAATTAAAAAAAAACTAACTTTATATCTGAGATCGATGCTCACCATGGTTCGAGGGATATGGAGTTGGGGTATAGATCAGCCATGATCTCATTGAATGGTGGAACTGGCCTGAGGGGCTGAATGGCCTGCACCTGTTCCCAGCTAGTATAAGTGCATCCTTGCTCACTCCACTATCCAACTAAATGGTTGTGCTTCCACTTGGATTCTAGTCCTGTTACTGCTGTGAGCTGGTCTGTGGCTTTTGAGACTCAGTCCCTCAAGTCTCTGGTCTGAGACCTCTGATTTCTCCTCTAATGAGAAGCCCCTGACCATCAATGGGTGCAGTGGAATTGAATTGTAATTCTCTTGCAGTGTGCACAGTGGATGGTCAGTTCATCATAGTGATCTCCAAGACCCTGACCCTTCCTGCCCTCAACCTGTCATCTCTGTATGTGAAAGATGGACAAGAAGCAAAGTGCAGGCCTAAACTAACCACTGCAAAGCTTGTGACCTTCTGCTTCCCGATTACCTCTTGTGGCTCGACCAAGCGGGTGAGTATTGATGGGCCGAGCATTCTCCACGTGAATGAACCAGCTCCCTATTAACCAGTGTTCTCTCTGCAGGAGGAGAATAGAACCTTGGTGTATGAAACGGATGTGTTGGGTAAGAGGATGATTCTGACTGGGAAACTGGGCTCAATAACCCGAGACAGCACCTTCAGGTAGGAGGATGGTGGGGAGATGTTGGGGTTGGAGGGATGTGTTGCTGGATGAAGCTCCACCTGCTATTGTCTCTCTGCAGCCTGCATGTCCAGTGCAAGTACAAGGGGAGGAAAGAGACTGGCTTACAAATCATTGTCACGGTTTACACGGCTCCTCCACCACCTCCTGCTTCTGATGATGGGATTCTGAAACTGGAACTGAGAATTGCAAAATGTTTAATGGCCCTGGGTAATGGTGACAGAAACACTGGGAATGTATCAATGCAGGGAGTGACTGGTGCTTGTGTGTCTGCCTTTCAGGTGGTAACTTCAGATCCTGGTATGTGGATAGTGACTACCCCATTCAGAGTATCCTTCAGGACCCAGTGCTTGTGGAGGTTCGTGTCCAGGACCGCACAGACCCAATGATTGTCCTGAGGTTGCATGACTGCTGGGCGACTCCTGTCCCAGCCCCAAACCACGAGGTGCAATGGAGTCTACTGGTGGACGGGTAAGGAAAGGCTGAATGGAAGGGCTAATGGTTTTGCGAATTCATAGAAAATGATAAGCTGATGGGCAGTGAAAGACCAACTGTTCCATCAAGCCTGCCCCACACTCTTGACTGTAGCATTGTGACTAGACAGTTCCTACTCCCCTCATCCCAATAACCATGTAATCTCCTGGGAGAGACAGAAAACCCAGGGCCAATAAGGTGGGAAATACTCTGTGTGATGCCTCAGGTGATCAAATCCAGTCCAGGAGATCCCATGGGCCACACTCTGCCAAATGTTAATTGCAAAGACATTTGCCTTCTATATGATGCCATGTGATCTCTGGTTTTGGCCAGGGACCAGCCCAGCTCCCCCCTGGAAGGTGTGCAGAAAATCAGCACCCACCACATCTTGTCAATGTATTCTCATCACTCACTACTCTCTAGCTGGGCTGGGGGGCGGGGAATCGGTGTGTGCTGCGAGTGGGAAGGAGAGCCACCGAACATCAGTCTATTCTGACTCTTGCCTAGTTTAAACTTCTCCCCATGTCCTCGTGTCAAACTGTAATAATCTCAACAGGGATGCTATACAGCCCTTTATAGATCTCTATCAGGCCACCTCTAATTCCATGCTGGTCAAGGATAAGTAGACACAGCTCATTGTGTCTGAGTAGGTAAGGTTCTTGTAGCTAGGAATCATTCTTGTAGTTGGCGTCTTTTCCAAGACTGCCATCACCATCATGATGGGACCAAAACTGGGTGTAGTACTCTAGATGCAGTCTAACCAATGACGTGCAAAGTGACAGAGCGGTGTCCTTTGATTTGTACTGAATAGTTCTATGAATACAATCCAATACAGTGTTGGCTTTAGCTAAGTTTGTCTACATTGGTCCTGAAGCTTTCAGTATTGTTCCATGCAACAGTTACTATTGCACTAAGAAAGCTGAATGTGACCCCAGCTTTAGAGTAATGGGGTGAACTAAATAGTACATTGTAGCCCAGGTCTGGGTGTAGATGGCTACTTTCTCATTGATGGAATGGATTGAACTCTAACCCTTGCCACCAATGCCAAACTAAAATCCCTTTTCTTTATTGGATCAATAATTTATTTTTCTGCTCCCACTGACTGAGCCTCCTGTTGCAGGTGCTCCCACTGACGGACCCTCCTGTTGCAGGTGCTCCCACTTATTCAAGAAGGGTAGTAGGGAAAAACCGGGGAACTACAGGCCAGTGAGCCTAACATCAGTGGTAGGAAAATTATTGGAAAAAATCCTGAGGGACAAAATTTGTCTCCACTTGGAGAGGCAAGGATTAATCAGGGATAGTCAACATGGCTTTGTCAAGGGAAGATCATGTCTGACTAATTTGATTGAATTTTTTGAGGGGGTGACTAGGTGTGTGGATGAGGGTAACGCAGTGGATGTGGTATACATGGATTTCAGTAAGGCCTTCGATAAAGTCCCGCACAGGAGACTGGTCAAGAAGGTAAGAGCCCATGGAATCCAGGGTGCCTTGGCACATTGGATACAAAACTGGCTTAGTGGCAGAAGGCAGAGGGTGATGGTCGAAGGTTGTTTTTGTGACTGGAAGCCTGTGGCCAGTGGGGTACCACAGGGATCGGTGCTGGGTCCCTTGCTGTTTGTGGTCTACATTAATGACTTGGATATGAATGTAAAGGGTATGATCAGTAAGTTCGCGGATGATACAAAAATTGGTAGGGTGGTAAATAGCGAGGAGGGTAGCCTCAGCCTGCAGGACGATATAGATGGGTTGGTCAGATGGGCGGAACAGTGGCAAATGGAATTTAACCCGGAAAAGTGCGAGGTGATGCACTTTGGGGGGACTAACAAGGCAAAGGAATACACAATGAATGGAAAGACCCTAGGCAAGACGGAGGGTCAGAGGGATCTGGGTGTGCAAGTACACAGATCCCTGAAGGCGGCGGAACAGGTGGATAAGGTGGTAAAAAAGGCATATGGGATACTTGCCTTCATTAGCCGAGGCATTGAATATAAGAGCAAGGAGGTTATGATGGAGCTGTATAAAACACTGGTTAGGCCACAGCTGGAATACTGTGTGCAGTTCTGGTCGCCACACTACAGGAAGGATGTAATCGCGTTAGAGAGGGTGCAGAGGAGGTTCACCAGGATGTTACCAGGGCTGGAGCGCTTCAGCTATGAAGAGAGACTGGGCAGATTGGGTTTGTTTTCCTTGGAGCAGAGGAGGCTGAGGGGGGACATGATTGAGGTGTACAAAATTATGAGGGGCATAGATAGGATGGATGCTGAGGAGCTTTTTCCCTTAGTAGAGGGGTCAATAACTAGGGGGCATAGATTCAAGGTAAAGGGCGGGAGGTTTAGAGGGGATTTGAGAAAGAACTTTTTCACCCAGAGGGTGGTTGGAGTCTGGAACTCACTGCCTGAAAGGGTTGTGGAGGCAGAAACCCTCACAACATTTAAGAAGCATTTGGATGTGCACTTGAAATGCCATAGCATACAAGGCTACGGGCCAAATGCTGGAATATGGGATTAGATTAGACAGGGCTTGATGGCCGGCGCGGACACGATGGGCCGAAGGGCCTCTATCCGTGCTGTATTACTCTACTCTCTATTACTGACCCTTCTGTTGCAGGTGCCCCTATGATGGTGATGACTACCAGACCCTCCTACACCCGGTGGTTGTGTTTTCCAGCCTGCAGTTCCCAACCCATCACAAACAGTTTGAAGTGAAGACTTTTGTTTTCCTGGATGGAGATTCTGCCCAGCCTCTCACTGGACAGATAACCAAACAGGAGTCTGAGCCAATGAAACATAGAAACATAGAAGATCGGAGCAGGAGTAGGCCATTCGGCCCCTCGAGCTTGCTCCGCCATTCAATGAGATCATGGCTGATCATCCAAACTCAGTACCCTGTCCCTGCCTTTTCCCCATATTCCTTGACCCCTTTAGCCTTAAGAAATATATCTAACTCCTTCTTGAATATATTTAATGAATTGGCCTCAACTGCCTTCTGTGGTAGAGAATTCCACAGGCTCACCACTCTCTGGGTGAAGAAATTCCTCCTCATCTCTGTCCTAAATGGCTTACCCCTTATCTTTAGACTGTGACCCCTGGTTCTGGACTCCCCCGCCATCGGGAACATCCTTCCTGCATCTAGTCTGTCTAGTCCTGTTAGAATTTTCTAAGTTTAAATGAGATCCCCGCTCATTCTTCTAAACTCCAGCGAGTATAAGCCCAATCGACCCAATCTCTCCTCATACATCATTCCTGCCATCCCAGGCATCAGTCTGGTGAATCTTCGCTTCATTCCCTCCATGGCAAGAATATCCTTCCTCAGATAATGTAACCAAAACTGCACACAATACTCAAGGTGTGGTCTCTTTCCTGGCTCCTTGTATAACAGCCTGGTTTATCTGTCTACATGAAGCTCACTCTAAACTCCTTTCCCTTCTAGGTTTCCTTGCACTGCAGTGCTGAGGTTCAGGATGACTGTACATCCAAATGTGGCCTAAGTGAGTTCTTGATTTAATCTCTTGCTGAACCAGGGATTTCCTTCTGCTCCAGAGTTTGTTTCTAGTCAAAGCAAACTAATTTACTTTTGTAGTAATATCTAGTTGGTTCCCTGCAACTGGGGGTTTATCACTCTCCCTTCCAATATGAAGAAACCTGCTCTCAATGGGAAGGACCCTTGTCTATAAATGGGAGCCACAACTCATGACGAGTATCTCCAGGGCCTAACTAAAATCCTGTCAGAACATAAGAAATAGGAGCAGGAGTAGGCCTTTCGGCCCCTCAAGCCAGCTCCGCCATTCAATAAGATCATGGCTGATCTGATCTTGGCCTCAACTCCACTTCCCCATAACCCTTGACTCCCCTGTAGCTCAAACGTATATTTCCACCTTGCATATATTCAATTACTCCGCCTCCACAGCTCTCTGGGGTAGAGAATTCCAAAGATTCATGACACTTTGAGAAGAAATTCCTCCTCATCTTCATTTTAAATAGGCAACCCCTTATCCTGAAACTGTGCCCCCCTAGTTCTAGATTCCCTCATGAGGGGAAACATCCTCCCTGTATCTACACTCGAGCCCCCTCAGAATCTTGTGTATTAATAAGATCACCTCATTCATCTAAATTCCAGTGAGTATAGGGGCAACCCTGCTTCATTGACAACCTCTTCATCTCAGGAATTAATCTAGTGAACCTTCTCTGAACTGCCTCCAATGCAAATATATCCCTACTTTTAAATAAGGAGACCAAAACTGCACGCAGTATTCCAGGTATGGTGTCTCCAGCACCCTATAGAGTTGTAGCAATAAAGGCCAACATTCCATTTGCCTTCCTAATTACTTGCTGTATCTGCATGCTAAATTTGTGTTTCATGTAAAATGACCCCCAGATCTAATCATACAATTAATCAGAGTCAACGTGGTTTTATTATGATTTTCTAAATGTCCTGCTATTAATTAATAATGGATTCCAGCATTTTCCCAATGACCGATGTTAGGCTAACTGGCCTATAGCTTCCTGCTTTTTGCCTCCCTCCTTTCTTGAATAGGGGTGTTACATTTGCGGTTTTCCAATCCGCTGGGACCTTTCCAGAATCCAGGGAATTTTGCTAGATTACAACCAATGCATCCACTATCTCTGCAGCCACTTCTTTTAGACCCTAGGATGCAGGCCATCAGGTCCAGGGGACTTATCAGCCTTTAGTCCCATTAGCTTGCCTACTGCTTAGATTACTTTCTCTCTAGTGATAGTCATTGTTTTAAGTTCCTCCCTCCCTATAGCCCCTTGATTATCAATTATTATTGGGATGCTTTTAGTGTCTTCAACCGTGAAGACTGATATGAAATATTTGTTCAAAGTCTCTGCCATTTTCCTGTTTCCCATTATTAATTCCCCAGCCACAACCTCTAAGGGACCAATGTTCACTTTAGCTACTCTTCCCTTTTATTTACCTGTAGAAGCACTTGCTGTCTTTTAAAATATTTTTTGCTAGTTTACACTCATAATCTATCTTTTCCCTTTTTTTTTAGTCATCCTTTGCTGTCCCAATCCTCTGGCCTACCACTAACCTTCACAACATTGTATGCCTTTTCGTTCAATTAGATACCATCCTTAACTTCCTTAGTTAGCCACGGATGGTTTATCCTTCTCATAGTCTTTCTTTCTAACTGGAATAAACCTTGGAGAGTTACGAAATAGCTCCTTAAATGTCTGCCAGTGCTTATCTACTTTCTTACCCTTTAATCTATTTTCCCAGTCTACTTTAGCCAACTCTATCTTCATACCTTTGTAGTTGCCTTTATTTAAGTTTAGGACACTAGTTTCAGACCCAAGTTTCTCGTCCTGAAACTTCTATCATACTATGATCACTGTTCCCTAGAGGATCCTTTATTATGAGATCATTAATTAATCCTGTCTCATTACACATTACCAGATCTAAAATAGCCACTTCCCTAGTTGGTTCGACAACGTATTGTTCTAAGAAACCATCCCGAATACAATCTATGAACTCTTACTCAATTTGATTTGTCCAATCTATATGAAGATTCAAATCACCTATGATTATCGCAGTAACTTTCTTAAAAGCCTCTATTATTTCTTGATATATACTCTGTCCTACAGTATAGCTACTGTTGTGTGTGTGTGTGTGTGGGGGGGGGGATGTAGACTACTCCCACCAGTGACTTCTTTCCTGTACTATATCTTATCTCCACCCAATCTGATTCTCCATCCTGCTCCTCTGAGCCAATATCATTTCTCACCACTGCACTGATCTCATCCTTTAACAGAGCTACCCCACCTCCTTTTACTTTCTGCCTATCCTTCCGAAATGTCAAATACCCCTGAATATTCAGTTCCCAGCCTTGGTCACCTTGCAGCCACGTCTCTGTAATGGCTATCAGATCATGCCCATTTATTTCTATTTTTGCTGTCAACTCATCTATCTTGTTGCGAATGCTGCATGCATTCAGGTAAAGAGCTTTTAATATTTTCTTTTACCCATTCTGAAACTATTTGCTGGTGCATGCTTATGTTTGTATGCTCTCTCCTTTCAGACTCTGGTTATCATTTCCCCTATCGCTACCCTGCACTATTGCCTTCTTCTTTCTCTGGCTTTCTAAATTCCTCTTCAACTGAACTCCCCTTCCCCCCCCACCAGTAGTTTCAGTCTATGTGGTGTCTAGCTTTTTGCCCATCATTGCAAACATTGAACTGGAATTGCAGATGGTGTAACGTGGGTTGGTCTCTGGCTATATAGCAGGTAATGTGTGATCTCCAGTGTCTAGTCAGGATTTTTCTTTCTCCTTGGAGATGATACATGGGTGACCATGTTGGAAAGTGGATCAGGACAAAACTGTCTGCTAACAATGTCTCATTTCCCAATAGAGAGACGCAGGAATACAGATGACCATGAGGGAACATTGGTGAGTGCTCCTGGTCCCATTATTTTCCTAGAAGTTGAGAGTCGTCTGTCTAAGAAGCTGCTTGAAGAGAATGGTAAGTGGAGGTTCTTCAATAGGCCACTGTGAACCCTTCCAAATATAACACCTTGTGTCTCCCAATAGATGCTGCTGGGTCTCCTTCTCGGTTTCTGCATGGAGCAGCCATTGGCTTCATGGTGGTGGCTCTGTCCCTGTTGGTGGTGATGGCTGCAGTGTACAGGATGAAGAAACCAAGAGCTGTCTCTTCCCAATGTAGTGAGATTGAACTGTAGACCTGAACAAATAAACCAGCTGGACAGATGTGTGCCTTTTGGGTGTTGATGTGAAATATGAAATGGCTAGTAGTAAGTCCTAGTTACACTGGTAGAGTTAAAATTAAATTCCACTGCTGATGGGAGGGACAAGGTAGAAACTGAGCAAAGCTTTACTGTCAGACATGGTAACTATCTAATCCAGCACTCCTTGTGTCTAGTTAAAGTTGATTGAGATTATGCCACCCACCCCCAAAAAAAACCCTGGCTTTAGTCAGCTGACAAGGTGGGGTTTTTTTGGAAATCCTTTTGCTCTAAAGAATTTCCTGATTACAATGTGCATTAGTACCCCACACTGTTATGGGCTGCCCTGCACTCTGAACTTCTAACCAATTTTTCTTTGTCCTTTTGAGGATTAGACGTTAGATTGACTTGGATCCTGGGAAAAAATGTGTGGGTAACTTGGTTTGTTCTATGCAAAAGCAGGAGTGTGGCACAGGATCAAGATGTCTTAAATTAAGATACCACCAAGGCTGCTGCAGTGGTGCCTCTGAGAAACTTCACCTATCTTGCCTGCAAGAGTGGTACTTACTTTCTCCTTTCTCATTTCTCCCCTTCTCCCTCCTTCCCTGTAGCTGCCTGTTTGCCATGTGCCTATGATGGGCTGCAGGCTGAGTGCTTTTATGTGTAGTGTGCTAATTCTTTGGCATGGCACCTCAAGCAAACAGTTGAGGACCTTTTTCTACAAATGCTCAGGCTCCTGCCTGTAGGTCTAGCAGACCTTTAGTGGAACAGTATTTCTCTTTGGACTGGGTTGGGGGTTGATGGCAAGAACTGAGCCACAACTTTACTGATCTCATTAGACCCAACACCAATGACTGGCTGGTCACAGTGAAGCAGTGCCCTGCAGTGGGGATATGGCTGGCATGGACATAGATGATGGTGGCAATGTCTTTCCCACTGCCTACATGGCAGAACTGTCTAGGACTTCAGCTGTTATGATTATTCACCTCAATCCCAACCACATTACAGCCAGCCACCTTACCAGTTGAGTGTATGAAGGATATATGTCTCCCTTTGCCTTAAGGGCAAGTGTGATAGTAGAAAATAACAGGCATGTGGAGCTCACTGATGCCCATTTTTTATTCTGCCCTCTGGCTCCTGTTCTACATGGGGAGGAGGGTGAGAACCATAGCCTGGAAGCTGAATCTAGAAGTTGTGAATATGAAGAATATATTTTAGCAGCTCAATGTTGTATGAAGGACTCCAGGGGGGAAAATTTGGTTGCCTTGCACCTCCCATTAGCACCCCAAGAGGGCGGTAATGGGGTGCAAAGCAACTAGTGCCCACCCATGGTGACTTTTGTGCCGCTTGTGAAATTGACCAGATGTTGCAGCTGCGCTCAACACTACCACCACGATCTCCTGTGCCCACAGATCGTGACATCAGTCGAGCATGCAACGCCCCGGTAGCGCTCTGGACTGGATATTAAGTGGCGCCCCCTGCCTTACTGCCTGCCACTAGCAACGACAGGTTGAGGGGAGCGTTTTGCAGTCGGGAAGGAACTGGGGAGGCTATTTAAAGGCGGCGGCTTCTTCCTGCCTTTTTTGGTCAGTGACATTTTTGCACCACGCATTCAGAGAGACACTTCTGGAGAGATTTAATGCTGTGAAGGAGTTTTGGGAACTGAGCAGCACTTTCCAGAATCATTTTGATTTGACCTTCTGTGGTAAACCACTGTTATTGTTGTTCACCGTTGTTGTTGTTATTGCACACTGTCGTATCTATGCATGCCTCAGCTGGCTCCGCCCCGGCTTACACCCACATGCCCAGGTATAAAGGTGACTGCTCTGCAGCCCCCCCTGCCTTCTTGGAAACCAGTCAACCACGAGAGGCATGCTCTGTTCTTTGTTAATAAAAGCCTTTTAGTTACTCTCCTAACTCTCCGTCTTTTATGAGTAATTGATAGCGCATCACCTTCCTTACATCGATATAGAAGTGACTTCAGGGGCTACATTCTGAGCTCAATCCCTGGGCCTCTCCATTGTTCTTTCCAGCAGATTTGATGTACAGGTCTCTCCAGGCCGAGATTCAAGCCTGGAATGAGCAGGGTGTGAATGGAGAGCAAGATTGTCCATCATCTTTAAGAACTGGCCAGCGCCCGTGTGTCTGTTCCATTGCTGGCTGACATCACATGAGCTACGCCAGCACCCTGAGGTAGCACCTTGCTCCTTGGTGTTAGCACCTTAAGACAGGTGTGTAGCACCTGATTTAGCACTCCAATCACCTCCAGGGGCGCTAGAAGCCAAGTTTGCAGTCAGAGGTGATAATTTGTGCCAAGTACTAAACTTTGCGCCTGGCCGATAATTGTGCCCCAAACGGGGCGATCCCAAATTCTGCCCCCCCAGGATTTTAGGTTGCAATGTCCCAGATTCTGTGGACAACAGGCTGTGTGAACCACTCCTGCTGTTAATGTACAAATTGGCCAGCAAAGATACTCCATGAATTTAAAATCCCCACCAGTTGCTAATAGATTTGTGGCTCTCCACCATTCGTTTTGCATAAACTACATCTTTCCCTTAACCTGCCTGTGATTTTAATAAAGTTGCTGCATTTGTAGATTTGCCAAAATTCAGTCTCTTGTGTAAGTACCCTTTTAATGACTGATCCCCTCTCTGGCCCCGACAGTGAACAAGATGTAGTCTCATTCCTTCACATTGTGAATTGTTGAACATTTTACAAATTCTTGCTTTGCCTCTTGGTCCTTGTTCTGATCTGACATTAAATTTACCCACTCTAATTCACCCTCCTTCTCAGTTAATTCTTTAATGAAGGAGATACACCTCTTGTTCACCCAGGGTCTTGTAGCCCTCACCACGCTGGTTATCTCCTCACACTTCCACCAACTTGGTTGGCAACATTTTTAAAAACCTAACAAATCTATCCATGACTGTATTGGCAGGAGTGACCATGGCCCAGTCCTTCTGTAGACGAAGTCCCGTCTTCACTATAGACACCCTCCATCATGTTGTGTGGTACTCTCACCCTGCTAATTGTGATAGATTCAGAACAGATCTAGCAGCTCAAAACTGGGCCATTAGCAGAATTTTATTCCACCACAATCTGTAACCTCATGGCCTGGCATATCCTTCACTCTAACATCAAGCCAGGCGACCAACCATGCTTCAATGAGGAGTGTAGAAGAGCATACCTGGAGCAGTACCAGGTGTACCTAAAAATGAGATGCCAACCTGGGGAAACTGCAACACAGGACTATACGCATACTGAAGCAGCATGCTATAGACAGAGCTAAGCGATCCCACAACCAATGGATCAGATCAAAGCTCTGCAGTCCTGCCACATCCATTTGTGAATGGTGGTGGACAATTAAACAACTAAAGGGGGGAGGAAGAGGAGGCTCCATGAACAACCCAATCCTCAATGATGGAAGAGCCCTGCATCCGACTGCAAAAGAGAAGGCTGAAGCATTTGCAATAATCTTCAGCCAGAAGTATCGAGTGGATGATCAATCTCGGCATCCTCCTGAGGTCCCCACCATCACAGAATCCAGTCTTCAGCCAATTCGATTCACACCACGTGATATCAAGAAATGGCTGAATGCACTGGATACGGCAAAGGCTATGGGCCCCGACAACATCCCGGCTATCGTGCTGAAGATTTGTGCTCCAGAACTAGCCGCATTACTAGCCAAGCTCTTCCAATACAACTACAACACCGGCATCTACCCGACAATGTGGAAAATTGCCCAGGTTGGACCTGTCCATAAAAACAAGACAAATCCAATCTGGCCAATTACCGCCCCATTAGTCTACTCTCAATCAGTAGCAAAGTGTCGTCAACAATGCTATCAAGCGGCACTTACCTAAAATATGCTCAGCGATGCCCAGATGGGTTCCACCAGGACCACTCGGCTCCTGATCTCATTACAGCATTGGTCCAAACATGGACAAAAGAGCTAAATTCCAGAGGTGATATGAGAGTAACTGCTGTTGACATCTAGGCAACATTTGACCGAGTGTGGCATTAAGGAGCCTTAGTAAAATTCAAAACAATTGGAATCAGGGGGAAAACTCTCCACTGGCTGGAGTCATACCTAGTTCAACGCCATGCGCAACTCCTCAGATCATGAAGCAGTCCATGCCCGCATGCAACAAGACCTGGCCGATGCTCAGGCTTAGGCTGATAAGTGGAAGGTAACATTTGTGCCACAGAAGTGCCAGGCAATGACTATCTCCAACAAGTGAGAGTCTAACCACCTCCCCATGACATTCAACGGTATTACCATCGCCGAATCCCTCACCATCAACATCCTAGGGATCCCCATTGACCAGAAACTTAACTGGACAAGCCACAAAAATAATGTGGCAACAAGAGCAGGTCAGAGGCTTGGTATTCTGCGGCGAGTGTCTCACCTCCTGACTCCCCAAAGTCTTTCCACCATCTACAAGGTGTAGTGTATGTACCTTTAAGGGGAGAACTACTTTTTACAGCTCCTGTATACTGTAGTACCGGCAGTGACCACACCTGTATATAAACCCTGAGTAGGGATCTGTACTGTTAGTTTTAGAGTAACCCTTATCCAGTAAACACCTGTTGATTGTTCCTCTGCAGTCTCTGTCTATTTATTGAAGGACACCATACATCAAGATTCATGGATTTAACATTGGCGACGAGTCGATTCGAACCTACCTGCAACTCTGCTGAAGAAGGCCGATTCCAGGGGCACGGGCGTCGACCATCCGGCGGAGACTCCAGCGAGATTGGCTGGCAGCAGGTACGGCGCAGACCCTTCCCGGACGGCGGCGGCTGGAGCCGACCGAAGGCACAGGGGAAGGCCGAGCAGCGTTGACGGGGTAAGAGAGAGGGTAAAGCGCACAGGGCGCAGCCGGGGTTGAAGACCGAGTGGCATCGACGGAAAAAAAAAGAGAGAGAGAGAGGGTAGAGCGCACGGGGCGCAGCCGGGGTTCAGGACCGAGCGGCGTCAACGAGAGAGGCACGCAGGAAAACACGCAGAGCGTGGCCGGTGTTCAAGGGCTGAGCAGCGTCCGCGGGAGAAGAAAGGAAAGCGCGGGAGATGCCATTTGAGCCACAGCGGAGAAGAAGGGAGAGCGCGGGAGATGCCATTTTTGAGCCACAGCGGAGAAGAAGGGAGAGCGCGGGAGACGCCATTTTTGAGCCGCAGCGGAGAAAAAGGGAGAGCGCGGGAGACGCCATTTTGAGCCAGCGGAGAGGAAGGGAGAGCGCGGGAGATGCCATTTTTAGCCAGTCTAACCACACCCAGGGATGCCGAAGAGTGGCAGTGTCACAGCGTTCGACAATGAAGTCGAAGATTGGGCGACATATGTAGAATGCACAGAAGTGTACTGCAAGGCGAATGAAGTGCCAGATGCCAGGAAAGCACTGGTATTGTTGAATTCCATGGGTGCAAAAACATATGGTTTACTGCGAAACCTAGTAACCCCAGAGAAGCCAGTGGAAAAGGATTTTGAAAGCATAGTGGCAATCCTACAGGACCACTTAAACCCCACACCGCTGCTGATAGCAGAAAGATTTAAGTTTCACAAAAGGAACCAGCATAAAGACGAAAGTAATGCTGAGTATTTAACGGAACTGCACAAGCTATCGAAACACTGCCAGTTTGGAACGGGACTAGCAGATACTTTAAGGGACAAGTTTGTGTGTGGGCTTCAAAGTGAAGGAACCCAGAAATGGCTTCTATCAGAAAAGGATCTTACGCTGGACAAGGCTTTCAGCATGGCAGTATCACACGAAGCAGCCGCACGGGGCTCTGCAGAGATACAACGGACACCGCAAGAATATGGCATAAATGAAATGTCATATGGAGCAGTGAAGTGTTATCGCTGTGGCAGAACAACACACAACTATAAGGATTGTTGGTTCAAGGACCAAGTGTGCAGACAGTGTGGAAAAGTAGGACACATATCAAGGGTCTGCAGGTTGGGAAAGAAAACCAGCAGCAAGAAATCTCCACAGGAGAAGTACAAAAAGGTACATAAGGTGACGGAGAGTAGTTCAGATGAACAGAAAAGTGATACAGACTCCGGAAGCAAGGAGCTGGGTTGTCTGAAACGACATAATGTAATCAAAATGGATGATCACCAAACTATCTGGGTCACGCTCAAGATAGACGGAGTCCAAGTGAAAATGGAATTGGACACAGGATCAGCCATAACAGTCATAAACCGAAGGGACTACAAGCGGCTATTCTCACATATACCCTTGAGAGATACAGAGATTGTCTTGAAGACGTACACGGGGCAAAAAGTCTATCCCAAAGGAAAAATAAGGGTGAACGTTATATATAATGGCAAGGAAACACCAAAAATGGACCAATATGTATTGCCAGATGGAGGACCACCACTACTAGGACGTGAATGGATCTGGAAGATACAGCTAGATTGGCATTCCATACAAGCACTGACTGTAGATGCCAAAAAGGATGATGACGTTACACCTGGACGATTGTCAAAAATGCTAACAGACGCACAAGAAGTGTTCCAGGAGGGACTCGGAACACTAAAAGGCATAACAGCGACGATCAAAATAGAGGAAAATGCAAGCCCAAAGTTTTTAAAGGCCAGACAGGTGCCTTATGCAATCCGCCCAGCCGTCGAAGCAGAGCTGGAACATTTGGAACGTGCTGGAGTACTGTCCAAAGTGGACTGGAGCGAGTCGGCTACACCCATCAGTCCTGTAATAAAGAGGTCATTGAGTAATACGCCTGGGGAACCAAAGAAGGTTCGCATCTGTGGGGACTTTAAGGTGACAGTGAACCCAGTCCTTCACACGGTACAATATCTGTTTCCGCGGATTGAAGATATTTTCGCCTCGCTATCTGGAGGAAAACGCTTCACTAAGATTGATCTGGCCCAGGCGTACCTGCAAATGGAGGTAGAAGAAGGCTCGAAACAGTACCTCACGATCAACACTCATAAAGGTCTCTACCAATACAATCGGCTGGTGTTCGGGGTAGCATCAGCTCCGGCTATTTGGCAAAGGGCAATGGATCAAGTCCTGCAAGGGATTCCAGGGACCCAGTGTTATTTGGACGACATCCTGGTCACGGGCGAAAATGACAGCGATCATCTCGCCAACCTGGAGCAGGTGCTCACTAGATTGAAGGAATATGGGCTCCGAGCTAATCGCCACAAATGCGAGTTTTTCCAGAAGCAGAACTCGTATTGTGGTCATGTTATTGATGAAGAGGGGTTACATAAGTCCCCTGAAAATATTGAGGCAGTAGTCAAGGCTCCAGCACCGGAAAATGTGTCACAACTGAGGTCGTTCCTCGGGCTGGTGAACTACTACCATAAGTTCTTGCTGAATTTGTCTACCATACTACACCCACTGAACACCCTACTGCAAACGGGGGTACCATGGAAGTGGAATGACGAATGTAAACGAACTTTCCAGAAGTGCAAAGAATTGATCACATCAAAAGAGGTGTTGGCTCATTTCAACCCAGCACTACCAATTCAGTTGGCGTGTGATGCTTCACCCTATGGTATTGGAGCGGTGCTGTCTCTCAAATTCCTGGACGGCTCGGAGAGGCCAGTAGCCTTTGCGTCTCAGACACTAACCTCAGCCGAGCGTAACTACACCCAGATTGACAGGGAGGCCCTCAGCCTAGTGTGGGGAGTGAAAAAGTTCAACCACTATCTGCACGGGCAGAAGTTCACCTTGCTGACTGACCACCAACCACTTGTCTCCATCTTTAATCCGAAGAAGGGCGTTCTGGTGTTGACTGTGCAACGGCTACAAAGATGGTCCCTTTTTCTAGGGGTGAACCAATATGAAATAGAGTATAAGGGCACGAAACAGCATAGAAACGCTGATGGGCTATCACGCCTACCACTGCCTACTGCGGAGGAAGCACCAGCAGTGGACCCTGTCGAAATATTTTATTCGACTGTAATTGAACGCTTGCCAGTAACTAATGCAGATATAGAGAAGGAGACCCGAAATGACCCAACACTGTCTCGGGTATATGACTTGAAGGTGAAGGGATGGCCAACACATGGCGACTCACTGTTGCCAGCATTCTCATCCAGAAGAGAACAGCTGTCAGTATGCCAGGGGACCTTGATGTGTGGATCCCGAGTGGTAATTCCACCCAAGTTAAGGGAGAGAGTGCTCAATGAGCTTCACGAAGGCCACCTGGGAGGGGTGAAAATGAAAAGCCTTGCTAGGGCTTATGTGTGGTGGCCGGGGATCGATCAGCAAATCGAGGACCTGACAAAGAGCTGCTCAGGATGCCAGAAGGTCCAAAATGCACCACCACATGCCCCTCTACACCCATGGGAGTGGCCCTCCTCTCCATGGCAACGGGTGCATATTGATTTTGCTGGCCCATTCATGGACTCAATGTTTTTAATAGCCGTGGATGCGCACTCGAAATGGCCTGAGGTGATCAAAATGTCCTCCACCATCATGGAGAAAACGATTGCAGTCCTACAGACCATATTTGCCAGGAACGGCTTGCCAGAGCAGATTTGCTCTGATACCGTCCACAGTTTGTGTCCGAAGAATTTCAGAAATTTATGAAAAGGAATGTGGTAAGGCATTATACATCCGCCCCGTATCATCCAGCCACAAATGGATTGGCTGAGAGGTTCGTACAAACCTTTAAAAAGGCAGTAAGGGCCATGTGCGATGACGACATTCCACTGCAGCATAAGCTGGACAATTTACTGTTAGCCTCCAGAAATGCGACACATGCAGTCTCCAACCAGACCCCGGCCATGATGGTCTTTAACCGAAGGTTGAGATCTCGTCTGGAGTTGCTCAGACCAAATGTACGAAGAGATGTTGAGAATAAGCAATTCCAGCACATCAATGAGAAGCCGACAAGGAGCTTCAATGTAGGGCAACCAGTCTTGGCCCGCGACTACCGAACAGAGAAATGGCAACCAGGAACGATATGCACACGGCAGGGGCCACTAATGTACACAGTGGATGTTGGGGAGAACATTGTGAGACGCCATGTTGACCAGATCCTAGAGTCACAGGAACGAGTCAACCCCATGTCTCACGTACCTGGTGATGAATCCGACATACAGGTAGCATCTACCCCAGAAACAGTGGCATCGGAAGCTGATGAACCAACCGACGACAGGGGGCCAGAATCGCCTCCGCACCAAGAGCAAGACACTCAGGAAAGGCACTATCCAAAAAGGATCAGGAAGCCGCCCCAAAGACTGAATTTATAAATGGACTATTTTCAGTTAATGTTGTATTTTAAAAGTGTTAATTGTTAAATGAATGTTATGGTACTGTTAATCTAAAAGGGGAGGAATTGTTGTGTATGTACCTTTAAGGGGAGAACTACTTTTTACAGCTCCTGTATACTGTAGTACTGGCAGTGACCACACCTGTATATAAACCCTGAGTAGGGATCTGTACTGTTAGTTTTAGAGTAACCCTCATCCAGTAAACACCTGTTGATTGTTCCTCTGCAGTCTCTGTCTATTTTTTGAAGGACACCATACATCAAGATTCACGGATTTAACACAAGGCACAAGTAAGGAGTGTGATGGAATACTCTCCACTTCCCTGGATGAGTGCAGCTCCAACAACACCCAAGAAGCTCGACACCATCCAGGACAAAGCAGCCCACTTGATTGGCACCCCATCCACCACCTTAAACATTCATTCCCTCCACCACCGGCATACAGTGGCTGCAGTGTGTACCATCTACAAGGTGCACTGCAGCAATTTGCCAAGGCTTCTTCTCCCAAACCCACGACCCCTTCAACCTAGAAGGACAAGGGCAGCAGGTGCATGGTAACACCACCACCTCCAAGTTCCCCTTCAAGTCACACACCATCCTGACTTAGAAGTATATCGCTGATCCTTCATCATCGCTGGGTCAAAATCCTGGAACTCACTACCGAACAGCACTGTGCGAGTACCTTCACCACACAGACTGCAGCAGTTCAAGAAGGCAGTTCACCACCACCTTCTTGAGGGCAACTAGGAATGGGCAATAAATGCTGGCCTTGCCAGCGATGCCCAGATCCCATGAACGAAGAAAAAAAAAGGCAGATGATTGTGGTTGTTGGAGGCCAATTATCTCAGCCCCAGGACATCGCAGCAGGAGCTCCTCAGGGCAGAGTCCTAGGCCCAACCATCTTCAGCTGCTTCATCAATGACCTTCCCTCCATCGTAAGGTAAGAAGTAGGGATATTTGCTGATGATTGCACAGTGGACCTGCGAGGGAGCGGGAGCAGAGCCCGGCAGTTTAAAAGAGTGAAGCCCGAGAGGCCCAAGAGCGGACCTGCGAGGGAGCGGGAGCAGAGACCGGCAGATTAAAGGAGCAGAGCCCAAGAGGCCCGAGAGCGGACCTGCGAGGGAGCGGGAGCAGAGCCCGGCAGTTTAAAAGAGCGAAGCCCAAGAGGCCCAAGAGCGGAACTGCGAGGGAGCGGGAGCAGAGCCCAGCAGTTTAAAAGAGCGAAGCCCAAGAGGCCCGAGAGCGGAACTGCGAGGGAGCGGGAGCAGAGCCCGGCAGTTTAAAAGTGCGAAGCCTGAGAGGCCCAAGAGCGGAACTGCGAGGGAGCGGGAGCAGAGCCCAGCAGTTTAAAAGTGCGAAGCCTGAGAGGCCCGAGAGCGGACCTGCGAGGGAGCGGGAGCAGAGCCCAGCAGTTTAAAAGAGCGAAGCCCGAGAGCGGACCTGCGAGGGAGCGGGAGCAGAACCCGGCAGATTAAAGGAGCAGAGCCCGAGAGCGGACCTGCAAGGGAATGGGAGCAGAGCCCGAGAGCGGACCTGCGAGGGAGCAGGAGCAGAGCCTGGCAGATTAAAAGAGCAGAGCCCGAGAGGCCTGAGAGCGGACCTGTGAGGGAGCGGGAGCAGAGCACGGCAGATGAAAGGAGCAGAGCCCGAGAGGCCCGAGAGCGGACCTGCGAGGGAGCGGGAGCAGAGCCCGAGAGCGGACCTGCGAGGGAGCAGGAGCAGAGCCCGAGAGCGGACCTGCGAGGGAGCGGGAGCAGAGCCCGAGAGCGGACCTGCGAGGGAGCGGGAGCAGAGCCCGAGAGCGGACCTGCGAGGGAGCGGGAGCAGAGCCCGAGAGCGGACCTGCGAGGGAGCGGGAGCAGAGCCCGAGAGCGGACCTGCGAGGGAGCGGGAGCAGAGCCCGAGAGCGGACCTGCGAGGGAGCGGGAGCAGAGCCCGAGAGCGGACCTGCGAGGGAGCGGAAGCAGAGCCCGAGAGCGGACCTGCGAGGGAGCGGGAGCAGAGCCCGAGAGCGGACCTGCGAGGGAGCGGGAGCAGAGCCCGAGAGCGGACCTGCGAGGGAGCGGGAGCAGAGCCCGAGAGCGGACCTGCGAGGGAGCGGGAGCAGAGCCCGAGAGCGGACCTGCGAGGGAGCGGGAGCAGAGCCCGAGAGCGGACCTGCGAGGGAGCGGGAGCAGAGCCCGAGAGCGGACCTGCGAGGGAGCGGGAGCAGAGCCCGAGAGCGGACCTGCGAGGGAGCTGGGGCAGAGCCCGAGAGCGGACCTGCGAGGGAGCGGGAGCAGAGCCCGAGAGCGGACCTGCGAGGGAGCAGGAGCAGAGCCCGAGAGCGGACCTGCGAGGGAGCTGGAGCAGAGCCCGAGAGCGGACCTGCGAGGGAGCGGGAGCAGAGCCCGAGAGCGGACCTGCGAGGGAGCGGGAGCAGAGCCCGAGAGCGGACCTGCGAGGGAGCGGGAGCAGAGCCCGAGAGCGGACCTGCGAGGGAGCAGAGCCCGAGAGCGGACCTGCAAGGGAGCAGGAGCAGAGCCCGAGAGCGGACCTGCGAGGGAGCCGGAGCAGAGCCCGAGAGCGGACCTGCGAGGGAGCAGGAGCAGAGCCCGAGAGCGGACCTGCGAGGGAGCAGGAGCAGAGCCCGAGAGCGGACCTGCGAGGGAGCGGGAGAAGAGCCCGAGAGCGGACCTGCGAGGGAGCGGGAGCAGAGCCCGAGAGCGGACCTGCGAGGGAGCGGGAGCAGAGCCCGAGAGCGGACCTGCGAGGGAGCGGGAGCAGAGCCCGAGAGCGGACCTGCGAGGGAGCGGGAGCAGAGGCCGAGAGCGGACCTGCGAGGGAGCTGGGGCAGAGCCCGAGAGCGGACCTGCGAGGGAGCGGGAGCAGAGCCCGAGAGCGGACCTGCGAGGGAGCGGGAGCAGAGCCCGAGAGCGGACCTGCGAGGGAGCGGGAGCAGAGCCCGAGAGCGGACCTGCGAGGGAGCTGGGGCAGAGCCCGAGAGCGGACCTGCGAGGGAGCGGGAGCAGAGCCCGAGAGCGGGCCTGCGAGGGAGCGGGAGCAGAGCCCGAGAGCGGACCTGCGAGGGAGCGGGAGCAGAGCACGAGAGCGGACCTGCGAGGGAGCGGGAGCAGAGCCCGAGAGCGGACCTGCGAGGGAGCGGGAGCAGAGCCCGAGAGCGGACCTGCGAGGGAGCGGGAGCAGAGCCCGAGAGCGGACCTGCGAGGGAGCGGGAGCAGAGCCCGAGAGCGGACCTGCGAGGGAGCGGGAGCAGAGCCCGAGAGCGGACCTGCGAGGGAGCGGGAGCAGAGCCCGAGAGCGGACCTGCGAGGGAGCGGGAGCAGAGCCCGAGAGCGGACCTGCGAGGGAGCGGGAGCAGAGCCCGAGAGCGGACCTGCGAGGGAGCGGGAGCAGAGCCCGAGAGCGGACCTGCGAGAGAGCGGGAGCAGAGCCCGAGAGCGGACCTGCGAGGGAGCGGGAGCAGAGCCCGAGAGCGGACCTGCGAGGGAGCGGGAGCAGAGCCCGAGAGCGGACCTGCGAGGGAGCGGGAGCAGAACCCGAGAGCGGACCTGCGAGGGAGCTGGGGCAGAGCCCGAGAGCGGACCTGCGAGGGAGCGGGAGCAGAGCCCGAGAGCGGACCTGCGAGGGAGCGGGAGCAGAGCCCGAGAGCGGACCTGCGAGGGAGCGGGAGCAGAGCCCGAGAGCGGACCTGCGAGGGAGCGGGAGCAGAGCCCGAGAGCGGACCTGCGAGGGAGCGGGAGCAGAGCCCGAGAGCGGACCTGCGAGGGAGCGGGAGCAGAGCCCGAGAGCGGACCTGCGAGGGAGCGGGAGCAGAGCCCGAGAGCGGACCTGCGAGGGAGCGGGAGCAGAGCCCGAGAGCGGACCTGCGAGGGAGCGGGAGCAGAGCCCGAGAGCGGACCTGCGAGGGAGCGGGAGCAGAGCCCGAGAACGGACCTGCGAGGGAGCTGGAGCAGAGCCCGAGAGCGGACCTGCGAGGGAGCTGGAGCAGAGCCCGAGAGCGGACCTGCGAGGGAGCAGGAGCAGAGCCCGGCAGATTAACCAGTCCAAGAGCAGAGGAGAGAAGTAAAAAGTAACCGAAGTGTGATTTCACCAGAAGGCAGGTACGTGATTGGTTGGTGAGTATTTCTCTCATTCTCCTTTTTTACAAGCTTAAATTCTGTGTTTTATAGTTTCTAGGGTCTCTGTGGTGTAGCGGGGATAGTAGGTAAAAAAGCGCCATTGAGTATATCATTTAATTGATGGTTTTGATTTAATTTAAATTAATTAAAGGGTATGTCATGTCAGGACAGCCCAGCCCCATAGTTTGCTCCTCCTGCACTATGTGGGAACTCAGGGACACTTCCTGTGTCCCTGATGACCATGTGTGCGGGAAGTGTATCCAGCTGCAGCTACTGGCAGACCGCATTGTGGCATTGGAGCTGTGGATGGATAAATACTGGAGCATTCGCGAGGCTGAGGACGTCGTGGATAGCACACTTAGCCAGTTGGTCACACCGCAGGTGAAGGTTGCACAGGCAGAAAGGGAATGGGTGACCACCAGGCAGAGTAGTAGGCGCAGGCAGGTAGTGCAGGAGTCCCCTGGGGTCATCCCCCTCTCAAACAGATATACTGCTTTGGATACTTTTGGGGGGGATGGCTTATCAGAGGAAGGCAGCAGCAGCCAACTTCCTGGCACCAGGGGTCGTTCTGCTGCGCAAGACGGAAGGAAAAAGAGGGGTAGAGCTATAGTGATAGGGGATTCTATTGTAAGGGGAATAGATAGGCATTTCTGCGGCCGCAAACGAGACTCCAGGATGGTGTGTTGCCTCCCTGGTGCAAGGGTCAAGGATGTCTAGGAAAGGCTGCAGAGCATTCTGGAGGGGGAGGGTGAGCAGCCAGTTGTCGTGGTGCATATAGGTACCAACGATATAGGAAAAAACGGGATGAGGTCCTAAAAGCTGAATATAGGGAGTTAGGAGGTAAATTAAAAAATAGGACCTCAAAGGTAGTAATCTCAGGATTGCTACCAGTGTCATGTGATAGTCAGAGTAGAAATAGAAGGATATTTCATATGAATACGTGGCTAGAGGAATGGTGCAAGGGGGAGGGATTCAAATTCCTGGGACATTGGAACCAGTTCTGGGGGAGGGGTGACCAGTACAAACCGAACGGTCTGCACCTGGGCAGGACCGGGACCAATGTCCTTGGCGGAGTGTTTGCTGGTGCTGTTGGGGAGGATTTAAACTAAAATGGCAGGGGTTTGGGAACCTGAGCAGGGAGACAGAGGAAAGGGAAACAAGGATAGAAGCAAAAGACAAGAAGGAGAAAAACAAAGTGGGCAGACAGAGAAATCAAGTGTTTAAACAAAACATGGCCACAGTAAATAATTCTAAAAGGTCTAAGAGCATTAAAAAGCAAGCCTGAAGGTTTTGTGTCTTAATGCGAGGAGCATTCGAAATAAGGTGGATGAATTAGCTGCGGAAATAGAGGTAAATGAATATGATATAATTGGGATTATGGAAACATGGCTCCAGGGTGACCAGGGCTGGGAACTCAACATCCAGGGGTATTCAATATTCAGGAAAGATAGGCAAAAAGGAAAAGGAGGTGGGGTAGCATTGCTGGTTAAAGAGGGGATTAACACATTTGTAAGGAAGGATATTAGCTCTGATGACGTGCAATCTGTATGGGTAGAAATGAGAAATACCATGGGGCAGATAACGTTAGTGGGAGTGGTGTATAGACCCCCAAACAGTAATGTGGAGGTTGGGGATGGCATTAATGGGAAATTAGAGACGCGTGCAATAAGGGCACAGCAGTTATCATGGGTGACTTTAATCTACATATAGATTGGGCTAACCAAATTAGTAACAATACTGTGGAGGAGGAATTCCTGGAGTATATACGGGATGGTTTCCTGAACCAATATGTCGAGGAGCCAACTAGGGATCAGGCCATTTTAGACTGGGTATTATATAATGAGAAAGGATTAATTAGCAATCTTGCTGTGCGAGGCCCCTTGGGTCGGAGCGATCATAACATGATAGAATTCTTCATTAAGATGGAGAGTGAAGTAGTTGACTCAGAGGCTAGGGCCCTGAATTTAAATAAAGGAAACTACGATGGTATGAGGTGTGAGTTGGGTAGGATTAATTGGGGAATGTCACTCAAAGGGTTGACGGTGGATAGGCAATGGCAAACATTCAAAGATCGCATGGATGAACTACAGAATTTGTTCATCCCAGTTTGGCATAAAAATAAAACAAAAAAGGTGTCTCAACCGTGGCTAACAAGGGAAATTAGGGATAACATAAGATCCAAAGAGAAGACATATAAATTTGCCAAAAAAAGCAAGAAAACTGAGGATTGGGAGCAGTTTAAGATTCAGCAAAGGAGGACAAAGGGATTGATTAAGAGGGGGAAAATAGAGTATGAGAGTAAGCTTGCACGGAACATAAAAACTGACTGTAAAAGCTTTTATAGATATGTGAAGAGAAAAAGATTGGTGAAGTCAAGCGTAGGTCCCTTGCAGTCAGAATCAGGGGAATTTATAATGGGGAACAAAGAAATGGCAGACCAATTAAATACATATTTTGGTTCTGTCTTCACAAAGGAGGACACAAATAACCTCCCAGAGATGTCGGGGAACATAGAGTATAATGAGAGGGAGGAGCTGAAAGAAATCAGTATTTGTAGGGAAATGGTGTTGGGGAAATTGACGGGATTAAAGGCCGATTAATCCCCAGGGCCTGATAATCTACATCCGAGGGTACTTAAGGAAGTGGCCCAAGAGATAGTAGATGCATTACTGGTCATCTTCTAGAATTTGCTAGACTCTGGAACGGTATCCATGGATTGGAGGGTAGCTAATGTTACCCCACTATTCAAAAAAGGTGGTAGAGAAAAAATGGGGAATTATAGACCGGTGAGCCTGACATCGGTAGTGGGGAAAATGCGAAAGTCCATTATAAAGGATGTAATAGCAGAACACTTGGAGAACAGTGACAGGATCGGACAAAGTCAACATGGATTTACGAAAGGTAAATTGTGCTTGACTAATCTATGGGAATTTTTTTAGGATGTAACTGGTAAAATAGGTAAGGGAGAACGAGTGGATGTGGTGTATTTGGACTTTCAGAAAGCTTTCGATAAGGTCCCGCATAAGAGACTAGCATGCAAAATTAAGGCACATGGGATTAGAGGAAAGGTATTGACTTGGATAGAGAACTGGTTGGCAGACAGAAAGCAAAGAGTCAGAATTAACGGGTCGTTCTCCGAGTGGCAGGCAGTGACTAGTGGGGTACCGCAGGGATCGCTCCTAGGACCCCAGCTATTCACAATATATATTAATGATCTAGACGAGGGAATTGGATGTAATATCTCAAAATTTGCAGACAACACAAAGCTGGGTGGGAGAGTGTGCTGTGAGGAGGATGCCCTGAAAATCCAGTATGATCTGGACAGGTTGGGTGATTGGGCGGAAGCATGGCAGATGCAATATAATGTGGATAAATGCGAGGTTATCCACTTTGGTGGTAAAAACAGGAAGGCAGATTATTATCTGAATGGCAATAGATTGGGTGAAGGGGAAGTGCAACGAGACCTGGGTGTCCTTGTGCACCAGTCGCTGAAGGTAAGCATACAGGTGCAGCAGGCGGTGAAGAATGCAAATGGTATGTTGGCCTTCATAGCGAGAGGGTTCGAGTACAGGAACAAGGATGTCTTGCTGCAGTTGTAAAAGGCCTTGGTGAGACCACACCTTGAGTATTGTGTGCAGTTTTGGTCGCCCTATCTGAGGAAGGATGTTCTTGCCATGGAGGGGGTGCAGTGAAGATTCACCAGGCTGATACCTGGGATGGCAGGAATGACGTACGAGGAGAGATTGGGTCAATTGGGCGTGTACTCGCTGGAGTTTAGAAGAATGAGAGGGGATCTCATTGAAACTTATAAAATTCTGTCAGGACTGGACAGATTAGATGCAGGAAGGATGTTCCCGATGGTCGGGGAGTCCAGAACCAGGGGTCACAGCCTAAGGATAAGGGGTAAGCCATTTAGGACTGAGATGAGGAGGAATTTCTTCACCCAGAGAGTGGTGAACATGTGGAATTCTCTACCACAGAGGGCAGTGGAGGCCAGTTGGTTAAATATATTCAAGAAGGAGTTGGATATATTTCTTAAGGCTAAAGGGATCAAGGGATATGGCGAGAAGGCAGGGACAGGGTAATGAATTTGGATGACCAGCCATGATCTCGTTGAATGGCGGAGCAGTCTCGAGGGGCCGAATAGCCTAATCCTGCTCCTATCTTCTATGTTTCTATGTTCATTTCCATTCACAACTCCTCAGATAATGAACCAGTCCGAGCCCGCATGCAGCAAGGCCTGGACGACATTCGAGCTTGGACTGTTGTGAGAAGTCACACAACACCAGGTTATAGTGCAACAGCTTTATTTGAAATCACAAGCTTTCGGAGCACTGCTCCTTCATCAGGTGAAGTGAAGAGATGCATATAGGCACAGCATATATAGTCAGAGAACACTGCCAGATGATTACAGGTAATCTTTCTAACTGCCCTTTATCGCACCTCGAAAGAGTGATAATCACAGCAATCAAAGGTGTGGATGGTGTCCAAACAGGTCAGTCAGGAAAACATTACATCAAAGAACAATGAGGTGGGGTCACAAGGGGTCAAATGTTGCAGATGCTGGGGTCTGTATGAAAAACAAAAAACAAACAAAAAACAATTTAAAAAAAAAAATTTTTTGCTGGAAATTGCTGCATCTGTGTAGAGAGAACAAGCCAACGACGACTCGAGTCTGGATGACTCTACGTCAGGTGGGGTTACATGTAGCGTGACATGAACCCAAGATCCCGGTTGAGGCCGTCCTCATGAGTGCGGAACTTGGCTATCAGTTTCTGCTTGACGACTTTACTTTGTCGTGTGTCTCGAAGGCCGCCTTAGAGAATGCTTACCCAAAGTTCGGAGGCTGAATATCCTTGACTGCTGAAGTGTTCCCCGACTGGGAGGGAACACTCCTGCCTGGCGATTGTTGTGCGGTGTCCGTTCATCCGTTGTCACAGTGTCTGCATGGTCTCGCCAATGTACCATGCTCCGGGGCATCCTTTCCTGCAACGTATGAGGTAGACAACGTTGGCCGAGTCACATGAGTATGTACCATGTACCTGGTGGGTGGTGTCATCATGTGTGATGATGGTATCTGTGTTGATGATCTGGCATGTCTTGCAGAGGTTGCCGTGGCAGGGTTGTGTGGTGTCGTGGCCGCTGTTCTCCTGAAAGCTGGGTAATTTGCTGCGAATGATGGTCTGTTTGAGGTTAGGTGGCTGTTTGAAGGCGAGTAGTGGAGGCGTGGGAATGGCCTTAGCGAGGTGTTCGTCGTCGTCGATGACATGTTGAAGGCTGCGAAGAACATGGCGTAGTTTCTCTGCTCCGGGGAAGTACTGGACAACGAAGGGTATTCTGTTGGTTGTGTCCCGTGTTTGTCTTCGGAGGAGGGCTATGCGATTTTTCGCTGTGGCCCGTCGGAACTGTCGACCGACGAGTCAAGCATCATATCCCGTTCTTACGAGGGCATCTTTCAGCATCTGTAGGCGTCCATTGCATTCCTCCTCGTCTGAGCAGATCCTGTGTATTCGCAGGGCTTGTCCATAGGGGATGGCTTCTTTAACGTGGTTAGGGTGGAAGCTGGAGAAGTGGAGCATCATGAGGTTGTGCGTGGGCTTGCGGTAGAGTGAAGTGCTGAGGTGTCCATCTTTGATGGAGATTTGTGTGTCCAAGAATGAAACCGATTCTGAGGAGTAGTCCATGGTGAGTTTGATGGTTGGATGGAACTTGCTGATGTTATCGTGTAGTCTTTTCAGTGATTCTTCGCCGTGGGTCCATAGGAAGAAAATGTCATAGATGTACCTGGTGTATAGCATTGGTTGGAGGTCCTGTGCAGTGAAGAAGTCTTGCTTGAACTTGTGCATGAAGATGTTGGCATATTGGGGTGTGAATTTGGTCCCCATGGCTGTTCAATGTGTTTGGGTAAAGAACTGGTTGTCAAAGGTGAAGACATTGTGGTCCAGGATGAAGCGAATGAGTTGTAGGATGGCATCTGGAGATTGGCTGTTGTTGGTGTTGAGTACTGAGGCTGTCACAGCGATGCCGTCATCGTGGGGGATACTGGTGTAGAGTGCCGAGACGTCCATCGTGGCGAGGAGTGTTCCTGGTTCAACTGATCCGTGGGTGCTGAGTTTCTGTAAGAAGTCTGTAGTGTCTTGAGAGAAGCTGGGGGTTCCCTGTACGGTGGGTTTCAGGATGCCCTCAACGTATCCAGAGAGGTTCTCACACAGGGTTCCATTGCCTGATACGATAGGACATCCGGGTGTGTTGGATTTGTGTATCTTTGGGAGGCAGTAGAAGTCTCCCACGTGGGGAGTACATGGGATGAGAGCACGTAGGGTGCTTTGAAGGTCTGGATCGAAGGTCTTGATCAGTCTGTTGAGTTGGCGGGTGTGTTCTTTGGTCGGATCTGTGGGTAACTGTCTGTAGTGTTCCTGGTTGTCCAGTTGTTGGTATGCTTCTTTGCAATAGTCCATTCTGTTCTGTATGACGATGGCTCCTCCTTTGTCAGCTGGTTTGATGACGATGTTGCGGTTGGTCTTGAGAGCGTGGATAGCGTTGCGTTGTGCTCGGGTGACATTCTGGACTGTCTTGTGAGTGCGGCTGATGAATCTGGCGTTGATGCATCTCCTGACAGCTTGAGCATACATGTCAAGCTTAGGGCAGCGACCCTCCCGGAGGCCAACGTTGTCTACCTCATACGTTGCAGGAAAGGATGCCCCGGAGCATGGTACATCGGTGAGACCATGCAGACACTGCGACAACAGATGAACGGACACCGCGCAACAATCACCAGGCAGGAGTGTTCCCTCCCAGTCGGGGAACACTTGAGCAGTCAAGGACATTCAGCCTCCGATCTTCGGGTAAGCATTCTCCAAGGCGGCCTTCGAGACACACGACAACGCGAAATCGTCGAGCAGAAACTGATAGCCAAGTTCCGCACCATAAGGACAGCCTCAACCGGGATCTTGGGTTCATGTCACGCTACATGTAACCCCACCTGACGTAGAGTCATCCAGACTCGAGTCGTCATTGGCTTGTTCTCTCTACACAGATGTGGCCGGACCTGCTGTGATTTCCAGCAAATTTTTTTTTTAATTGTTTTTTGTTTGTTTTTTGTTTTTCATACAGACCCCAGCATCTGCAACATTTGACCCCTTGTGACCCCACCTCATTGTTCTTTGATGTAATGTTTTCCTGACTGACCTGTTTGGACAGCATCCACACCTTTGATTGCTGTGATTATCTCTCTGCCGAGGTGCGATAAAGGGCAGTTAGAAAGATTACCTGTAATCATCTGGCAGTACTCTCTGACTATATATGCTGTGCCTATATGCATCTCTTCACTTCATCTGATGAAGGAGCAGCACTCCGAAAGCTTGTGAATTCAAATAAAGCTGTTGGACTATAACCTAGTGTTGTGTGAGTTCTCAGAATTGTCCACCCCAGTCCAACACCGGCATCTCCACATCAGGGCTTGGACTGATAAGTGGCAGGTAACATTCGCCTCACACCAGTGCCAGGCAATGACCATCACCAACAAGAGAGAGTCTAACCACTGCCCCTTGACATTCAACGGCCTTACCATCATCAAATCCCTCACCATCAGTATCTTGGGGATCACCATTGACCAGAACTTTAGCTGGACCAGCCACATAAATACTGTGGCTACAAGAGCAGGCAGAGGCTGGGTACTCTGCAGTGTGTGTCTCACCTCCTGACTCCCCAAAGCCTTTCCACCATCGATGAGGCACAAGTCAGGTGTGTGATGGAATACTCTCCACTTGCCTGGATGAGTGCAGCTCTAATAACACTCAAGAAGCTCGACACCATCCAGGACAAAGAAGCTCACTTGATTGGCACCCCATCCACCACCTTAACCGTTCATTCCCTCCACCACCGGCATACCGGGTCTGCAGTGTGTAACATCTGCAAGATGCACTGCAGCAACTTGCCAAGTCTTCTTCGGCAGCACCTCCCAAACCTGAGAAATCTACCACCTAGAAGGACAATGACAGCAGGCACATGGGAACACCACCACCTCCAAGTCACACACCATCCTGACTTGGAAATATATCACTGATCCTTCATCGTCGCTGGGTCAAAATCCTGGAACTCCCTACCTAACAGCACGGACTGCAACGGTTCAAGAAGGCGGTTCACCACCACCTTCTCGAGGGCAATGAGGAATGGGCAATAAATGCTGGCCTTGCCAGCAATGCCCATATCCCAGGAATGAATAAAAAACAAACATTGTGTATTCTACAAAGTTCACATTCTGCATTTAATTGCTTATTTATTGGTTTAGATCTGAGCTAGATTAATCAATTTGTATATACAAAGCCCAGTCATAAATCAGAAGAATCCAAGGGGATGGATGGGAGGAATCATTGGAAGAACAAAGGTCCTACTAGGGTGATTTCTTAATGGACTGATCTGTTGTCCACCTATTGTCTAGTCTCTGTTCAGGTGGACAAATGTAGGAAGTTACACAACACCAGGTTATAGTCCAACAGCTTTATTTGAAATCACAAGCTTTCGGAGCGCTGCTCCTTCTTCAGGTGAAGTGGAGAAATGCATAAAGACACAGCTTATATAGTCAGAGAATCATGTCAGATGTTTACAGGTAACCTTTCCAACTGCCATTTATCACACCTCGGCAGAGAGATAATCACAGCAGTCAAAGGTGTGAATGGTGTCCAAACAGGTCAGTCAGGGAAACATTACATCAAAGAACAATGAGGTGGGGTCACAGGGGGTCAAATATTACAGATGCTGGGGTCTGTATGAAAAACAAAAAAACAGACAAGAAACATTTTTTTTGGCTGGAAATCACAGCAGGTCCGGCCGCATCTGTGTAGAGAGAACAAGCCAATGTCGACTCGAGTCTGGATGACCCTGCATCAGGTGGGGTTACATGTAGCGTGACATGAACCCAAGATCTCGGTTGAGGCCGTCCTCATGGGTGCGGAACTTGGCTATCAGTTTCTGCTCGACGATTTTGCGTTGTCGTGTGTCTCGAAGGCCACCTTGGAGAATGCTTACCCAAAGATCGGAGGCTGAATGTCCTTGACTGCTGAAGTGTTCCCCGACTGGGAGGGAACAGTCCTGCCTGGTGATTGTTGCACGGTGTCCGTTCATCCGTTGTCGCAGTGTCTGCATGGTCTCGCCGATGTACCATGCTCCGGGGCATCCTTTCCTGCAACGTATGAGGTAGACAACGTTGGCCGAGTCACATGAGTATGTACCATGTACCTGGTGGGTGGTGTCATCACGTGTGATGATGGTATCTGTGTTGATGATCTGGCATGTCTTGCAGAGGTTGCTGTGGCAGGGTTGTGTGGTGTCGTGGAAAGTTGGAAAGGTTACCTGTAAACATCTGACATGATTCTCTGACTATATAAGCTGTGTCTTTATGCATTTCTCCACTTCACCTGAAGAAGGAGAAGCGCTCCGAAAGCTTGTGATTTCAAATAAAGCTGTTGGACTATAACCTGGTGTTGTGTAACTTCCTACATTTGTCCACCCCAGTCCAACTCCGGCATCTCCACACCCTGTTCAGGCGAACACCCCCTCCCACATTAGCTACAGCCATGAGGCGATATAGGGGCAAAGGGAGTTGGGGGCCTTATTTCACAAATCATAGTAGAAAGTCTTTCTTTTTCTTGGTTAGACCACAGTAGGTGTAAGATGCGCAGTTCTGGTCATGATTACATAAAGGATATAGAGGCACTGGAGAAGGTGCAAAAGATTTACAAGGATGCCAGAACTGAGCGTTTATAACTATCCAGGAAATAGGCTGGGACTCTTTTCTCTAGAATAGAAAAGGCTGAGGCTGAATTTCTGGAGGTCTTATGAAGGGGTTCAATGGGGTAGACAGATGTTTCCACTTGTGGGGAAAGAACTGGGAGTTTGTGTAGTTTAGCTGTGACCTCTGTGATGCGCTATCAATAACTCAAAAGACTGAGATTAAGCGAGTAATTAACAGGCTTTTATTAATAAGAGAATGAAGGTGTGCCTCGAGTGGTCGACCGTTCCAGAATACAAAGGGGCTGTGGAGCAGTCACCATTATACCTGGATTCGTGGGAGGAGTCAGCCGAGGCATGTACAGGCATGTACACAGTGGAATACAAACAGTGGTTTACCACATTCACCCCTTGTTTAAAATTGAGTCCGGCGGGGTGAAGTGTATTAAAAGTTAGTGTATTGGAGTCTCTCCAGAGGTCTTGTCTGCCGCTGTGATCGACGTGGCGACGGCAGGGGTAGTGAAGCTTCCGGCGTCGAGTCCCGCGTAGGCTGGGGCACTGGTATTCGTCGCTAATAAACGATGAGCCCCGGTCGCTATGGATATAGCTGGGGAAGCCGAACAGGGTGAAGAGGTCGTTCAGACATTTAATGACCGTGGCACTGGTCATGTCCGGGCAGGGGATGGCGAACGGGAAATGGGAGTACTCATCAATAATATTGAGGAAGTACACATTGCGGTCGGAGGAGGGGAGCGTCCCTTTAAAATCAACGCTCAGGCGCTCGAAGGGGCGAGTGGCTTTTATCAGGTGAGCCCTGTCTGGTCTATAAAAGTGCGGTTTGCACTCAGCGCAGACTTGGCAGTTCCTGGTCATGGTCCTGACCTCCTCAATGGAGTAAGGCAGGTTGCGGGCCTTGATGAAGTGGAAGAACCTGGTGACCCCCGGGTGGCAGAGGTCATTGTGGAGGGCCCGCAGTCTATCGATCTGTGCGCTGGCGCAGGTGCCACGCGATAGAGCATCCGGGGGTTCATTGAGCTTCCCGGGCCGGTACAAGATCTCGTAATTGTAGGTGGAAAGTTCGATTCTCCACCTCAAGATCTTGTCATTTTTGATTTTGCCCCTCTGCTTGTTGTTAAACATGAAAGCATCTGAACGCTGGTCAGTGAGCAGGGTAAATCGTTTTCCGGCCAGGTAGTGCCTCCAATGACGCACAGCCTCCACAATAGCCTGGGCCTCCTTCTCAACAGCGGAGTGTCTGGTCTCCGGGCCCTGGAGGGTCCGTGAAAAGAAGGCCACGGGTCTCCCCGCCTGATTGAGGGTAGCGGCCAGGGCAAAGTCAGACTCATCGCTTTCCACCTGGAAGGGGATGGATTCATCCACTGCGTGCATGGTGGCTTTGGCAATGTCTTCCTTGATACGGTGGAAGGCTAAGCGGGCCTCTGCCGTCACGGGAAAAGAGGTGGACTTGATCAGTGGACGGGCCTTGTCCGCATAGTAGGGGACCCACTGGGCGTAATAAGAGAAAAACCCTAGGCACCTCTTCAGGGCCTTGAGGCAGTGGGGCAGTGGGAGTTCCATAAGGGGACGCATCCGGTCGGGGTCGGGGCCGATGACTCCGTGTTCCACAACACAGCCAAGGATGGCGAGGCGGGTTGTGCGGAATATGCACTTCTCCTTGTTATACGTCAGGTTGAGGAGTTTGGCGGTGCAGAGGAATTTTTCAAGGTTTGCGTCATGGTCCTGCAAGTCATGGCCGCAGATGGTCACATTGTCCAGATATGAGAAAGTGGCCTGCAACGCATTTTGATCGACCATCCGGTCCATCTCCCTTTGGAAGACGGAGACCCCGTTGGTGAAGCCAAAGGGAACCCTAAGGAAGTGATAGAGGCGGCCGTTTGCCTCAAAGGCAGTATACTGGCAGTCCACAAGGCGGATAGGGAGCTGGTGGTACGCTGATTTCAGGTCAATGGTCGAGAAGACGCGGTACTGCACGATCTGGTTGACCATATCAGCTATGCGGGGGAGTGGGTAAGCGTCCAGCAGGGTGTAGCGATTTATTGTCTGGCTGTAGTCGATGACCAGGCGCTGCTTCTCGCCGGTCTTAACGACCACAACCTGGGCTCGCCAGGGGCTGGTGCTGCCCTCAATAATCCCTTCCTTCAGGAGCCGCTCCACTTCGGTTTTAATGAAAACCCTGTCCCCGGCACTGTATCGTATCGCCTGCTCTTTGTGGTGATGGGCTTACAGTCGGGGGTGAGGTTAGCAAACAGTGGGGGGGGGGTGACTCTGAGTGTGGAGAGGTTGCACCTGGTGTGCAGCGGGCAATTTGGAAGCTGCTGGCTGCGGACTGTGAGTGGGGGGAGGGGTCCACCATACGCCATCGTAACACTTTTAAGGTGGCACTGAAAATCTAACCCCAGTAGAACGGCAGCGCAGAGGTCGGGCAGGACCAGAAGTTTAAAATTATCGTACACAGCCCCGTTTACTATGAGTGTCACCACGCAGTAGCCACCAATGTCCGCCGACTGGGACTCGGAGGCCATAGAAATCCGCTGGTGCGCAGGCAGGACTGGGAGAGAGCAATGCCGCACCGTGTCGGGGTGGATGAAGCTCTCCGTGCTCCCAGAGTCAAAAAGGCAGATTGTTTCGTGCCCATTTACCTTAATGTCCATTGTGGAACTGGCCAGCTGGTGCGGTCTTGCTTGGTCCAGTGTAATGGAGGCCAGCGTAGGGGTCGGTGTGTCGCTGCGGGTATCAGATGAGGCGGTGTTGGGGGCCTGCTGTGTCCCGGCTGTCGTCCAAGATGGCGGCATCCATGATCCCCATGTGGCTGGAGGTGTCCAAAATGGCTGCTGTTCCGGTGGTTCACACATGGCTGGGGAGGCCCAAAAGATGGTGGCCCGCACGGCCCACACGCTGCGCTGCTGGGGTTTGGGGTGGCTTTGGCCCTGCAGACGCTGGCGTAGTGTCCCCTCTTCCCACAGCCCGAGCAGATCGCATTTTTCGCCGGGCAGCGCGCTCTGGGGTGTTTGGCCTGGCCACAGAAGTAGCATTTCTGGCCTTGGGGCACTGCTGTCTGGCCTTGGGACACTGTTGCGGTAGTTGGGCCGTTGCTGGGATGTGGCTGGGGTGGCACGGCGCTATGAGACGGTCCTACCGTGTCCCAGGCTGTCGTTCCCCACGGCGTCCACGGTGCAGAGGAGTAGGCATCCATGCCCCGGTAGGCTGCATCCAATGAAAGTGCGAGTTCAGAGGCCTTGTTGAGGTCGAGGTCACTCTGCTCCAACAGTCGCTGTCGGGTGTAGTTGGACCTGTGGCCCACTACAAAAGCGTCCCGGATAAGTTCCTCTGTGTACACGGCGGCCTTTACATCCTTACAACCGCAGGCCCGGCCAAGCACAGACAGTGCCTGAAGGTATTCCTCGGTCGATTCCCCAGGTTGTTGTTTACGACTCCCCAGGAGGTGCCTGGTGTACACTTCGTTCACTGGGTGCGTGTACTGGCCCTTGAGGAGCTTGATAGCATCCGGGTACGAGGTCGCGTCTTGGATGACCGAGTACACTCGGTGGTTCACTTTGGAGGTCAGGACATCCAGTTTGTCCTCGTCCGATTTGACCGTTTCAGCGGAGGCGATCAGGAATTTTTCAAAGCACCTCAGCCAGTGAGTAAACTTGGTGGATGCGTCCGCCTCCCGATGGTCTAAGTCTAGGCATGCTGGTGTGAGGATCTTCTCCATTATAAAATCTTGTTAATAAAATTGATGCGCTATCAATAACTCAAAAGATTGAGATTAAGCGAGTAATTAACAGGCTTTTATTAACAAGAGAATGAAGGTGTGCCTCGAGTGGTCGACCGGT
This sequence comes from Somniosus microcephalus, assembly GCF_052327205.1. Taxonomy (NCBI): domain Eukaryota; kingdom Metazoa; phylum Chordata; class Chondrichthyes; order Squaliformes; family Somniosidae; genus Somniosus; species Somniosus microcephalus. The sequence goes on along the minus strand of NC_140999.1, from coordinate 66,209,242 downwards.
CCAGAATACAAAGGGGCTGTGGAGCAGTCACCTTTATACCTGGATTTGTGGGAGGAGTCAGCCGAGGCATGTACAGGCATGTACACAGTGGAATACAAACAGTGGTTTACCATACTCTGCAAATAATTGCTGTTTATAAAAGGCAATTTTGGTGTCAAGAATGGTTCAAGGTAAGTTTAGGGATTTTTTTGGAGGGGAGGTTAAGGAAGAGTTCAAGAAGTAGAAATATGATTAATTACTATCTATTTCATGTCTTTCATTCCATTTTAATGAACCAGTAACTTCTGATGTATCCCAAATATCTATCAATCCAAGTTATATAGCAAAGTTAAAGGACACATTGATCACCGTCAATAACCTGCATTTATATAGCAGCTTTAACAGAGGAAAATGGCCCAAGGTGCTTCACAGGTGCATTTACAGAATTTGACACCGAACCCCAAAAGGAGATATTAGGACAGGTGAACAAATTCTTGAGAGGTTGGTTTTAAGGAATAGAGAGGGATCAAGATCAAGCATGAAAGATCGAGAAAGAGAGAAAGAGAGAGAAGAGTGAGAGAGACATAACATGGACTGAAATGAAGTGACTGGAGTCTGATATCGATGATGATAGGGACCTCGGGAGGAGGCCAAGTAGGATCATCCATTTGCCACTTTTGACTGAAGACATTTGCAAACATCTCAGCCTTGTCTCCATCATTCACTGCTGGGCTCCACCATGGCTGAGGATGGCAATGTTTTGAGAGGCTTCTCCTCTTGTTGCTTGGTTGTCCACATAGCTGTGTCCACACCTTGCTGCTTTAGGTGTTCAGCAGGCAGGTATTTTTATATATATGTAATATATGCATAGATTTTACATATCTGGATGAGTTAGGACATTCAATATTCCTACATTACAACAGCGACTACACTTCAAAACTACTTCATTGGCTGTAAAGTGCTTTGGGACATCCTGAGATCATGAAAGGCACCGTAGAATGATAGCTTCACTAGGCTGGTACCTCATTCTCCGGTATTCCCGTTGCTGCTCCTGGCTCACTCTTCTACACTTGCATTGAAGCAGGGTTATTCTCCTGGCTTGTTGGTGATCAAGCAGTGAGGGCCACCAGGTTACATATTGTGTTGGGATACAATTCTGCTGCTGCTGATGGTCTGCAGCACCTCATGATGTTTGGACTACTAGACCTGCCCTTAGTCTGTCTCCCTTAGCCTGGTGGTAGTGCCACGCTACACGATGGAGAGTGGTGCAGCCATTATATATCAGCCTACATTAGACGATCAAATCCTGCAGGGAGATTCCAGGCCACAACTTCTGACACTAGAGCAGAGAAAGTGAGTGCAATGGGCCCGAAGGTCAGTTGCTAAGATGTTATTTGGAGCAGGAATGGAAGACTGACCCTTGGGAACCAGCGGAGACAGGCTGACAAATAACCCAATTGCCTGCCTCTCTTGCTATGTTCGCGCCCGGGTGGCGCTGCAGATGGAGCACGCGATGTCCGCCGGCACACTTGAGGCCTTCCGCGACTGCTGGGCACCGCTGGGACTGGAGTGCATCATCACCCCAGCCAACGCAATTTTAATTTAATTTGTTAAGTTTTATTTAAAGTTTTATTAATTTACCATCAACTTGTTTAATCAAAAAGTGTGACAGGCTGACAGATACAGCTTATCAAAAATGCAAACTACCTCCCCGAGTAACCCGTGGGACCAGGAACCCGCCACACTGGGATTGGCTCCAATTCCTGCCGCACTCGGAGCCCGGCCATAAAGTGGCTTTGTGTGGGAGGAGATTATTATTCTACTTGCAATAACCGAGATGTGGTATTGGGCGGTTGCTCTCTCTGCCGGGCTCTCCTGACTCCGAGCCCAGCCACTGCTTCTCGGAGATGATGTTTGTCCAACAGACCCAGGCTAGAGATTTGAGTGCGGCCACCCAGAGATTAACAGCACCGACTGCATCAGCCAGGGTTGTTGCTTTGACCCGTGGGGCTCGAATGTCCATCCCTGCTTCTACAGTCTGAGAATAGCCCAGGTAACAAAGCGCTCCTCGACCCGATTCTAGAGGGAATACTTGTGGGGATGGGGGAGGAATCCAACTTGTAGACCAGGACATGATCGACGGACTTGTTGCTGTCTCATTCTGTGTAATGGGGCAGGGTGGACATGTCTGTTGACCGAACTCATCCCGTGGAGTCCTGAGCAAAGCTGCTTCCGCTTGGTGTATAGTATTGTAATTAACTAAATAGAACATCAAGGTGTATTGCTGTTCCTCCATCATATTGAAGCCAGGTGTCAATAGCTGAGGTTCGGTGTATTGGAAGGAATTAGATCGGTTTGTGAATACTTGCTGGAATGAGGAAATGGTGTCCAGTTTGATTCAGTTGAGGTAAAGTAACCTGCTGCTGAAATTCCACAATGAGTGACCCTATTGCTATGCGAAGGTGTTGATCCCATTGATCAGGTGGTTATTGGGCATTACTAATGGTACATTTATGATCTACAATGTCAGTAAATCTCAAACCTGAGCTTCACCATCTAATGTTGGTAGGGTGGAGCAAGTTTGGTCTTGAAGGTTGATGCACCAGGTGAAGGAATATTAGCGGTAAAGTGAGCCTTTCAGTAGAATTGGGAATGTGCTGTGTTGAGTCTGCAGTACTTCAGGGCAATGTAGTTTGACTGGTCAGCTGTGTTCCTGGATCAGGATGAGTAGTTATTGAGAACATGGCGCCTACTCTATCAGTTACAAAATATTTACTTTTTATTTTTTAATGAGTTGAATAATGAGCCAAAAGTTAATGTTGCTCTTGCAGGGGGAAGTTGTGTTAATGGTTTTTTTGATAGTAAAACTCTGCCCCCCCCCCCACACTCCCCAGTGTTAGGGGTGAGGGAGGGAGTTTCAAATCATTGGTGGCCTATACTACAGTTCTTTGGATTCCACTGTTTGCGGTTCTTGTGGTTTTGTTGTGGGGGTGGTGTGGCAGTGGGCAGAAATGGTGCCTATCCATTTGGAGAGAATGGAAGATCTGCTAGAATAAGTAAACTTGAGACCCTCTGAGCAGTTGGGGGGTAATGTCCAACTTACAGCTTTGGAATGACAGTTTCTTTAATTATACTTCTTGCCTAAATTCTCATGTTGCCTTAAGAGAGGGCAATTGTAGCACTGTCTTTCTGGGGGAAGGCAATATCACTTTTATTGCCTAATTCTAAATAGGCATCACTTAGATTTTGATTTGCATACAGTAGATTTCAATTTGCATACAGTAGATTTCAATTGCAAGATCAAAACTGCTTTCAAGGTCCTCGAGAGCTCCTTGGAAGAGCAAATGTATCAAACCCTCATGAGGAGGCCCATACCCATTGGACCCTGGCATCCTGGAATATACCTAGTTAAGGGGAGATTTTTAGATTTTTGAAGGGAATTGACGTGGTTGATTGGGAATTTTTTTTTGCTACTGAGCGAGTCTAGAACAAGCACATAAATCAGAGCCAGGCCATTCAGGAGAAAGGTTAGGAAACAGTTCTTCACGCAAAGGGTGCTGGAAGTGTGGAACTCTGCTGTAAAAAGCCTTAGATGCTAGCTTAATTTTATTTTAAATCTGAGGTCTGTAAGATTCGTAAAATTTCTACATTTCCCCAAAGGTTATTAATAAGAAAAGGGACCCTGCATGGACATTTTAATGAAAAAGGGTACGCAAAATGGCATCCGTGCCTCATGGCAGAAAGCCTGTGAGATTTTTTAAAACTTGGACTCTGCGGAACAGGCGGCTCGTGGAGAAATCGAAACCAAAGCGGCAGCTTCTGTGAAGAGAGACTTTGCATTTTTAAAACCAAACAGGACTTTGAATTATGTGTTAGACCAAATCGGAGACAGATCAAACCCAGTTAGGCCTATAGTTAGGGCCATCAAGCAGTTTGCATAAATAATCAGGAACAGCTTAAGGAAGCCATCGAGGCTGGACAGGCCCATTAAGAGGTATTAATAACAAAACAAGTCAATTATCAGGCCAGTAGATATGATTACCGGCCATCTAAAAACAGTTAGAGTGGATTGCTACCGTTATTTAAAATAACCCGCCAAGATTGGGACAAAGAACTAACCTGATTTGGCGCACAGATAAGGGTTTTCGAAAGGAGTATAATTGAAGGCCCCGGGTAGCAATCTCTGCTCTCTTCTCTTCTCCCTGGCCTCTCCTTGCTCCTCGCCCTCGTGGCTGTTGCTCTTTCCCCGTCCCGCGCTTACCCCCTGGCCTTTGCCCGTGCCTTTCCCCACTCCATCTGGAATTCGCCCAGGCACTGCATCGGGCGGACACGGACAATTCAGGCCAGGTGAGGCGGGATGCGACGAGGCGAGGAGGCAAGACGAACTGAGGAAGACAACTGAGGAGACGAACGGAGGAGATGAACTGAGGAAACCGAATGAAGACAGGCTTCGAATCATGGGGCCTTCAGTCTCAGCTGACCTGCGACTATCTTCATATAAACTCAAACTGTCGGCCGAGGAAGAGGAATCGTCATCCCTGCAAGGTAACGTACCCAAGCAGAGACTTTAACTTTGGGGTACTTGTACCTGGACAATGCCCTTGCAGCACCCGGAGACCACATGATGACGGCAGGCTCCAGAGAGCACCAAGAGTGAACCCCGAACCCCAAACCCCAGGGCTGTTTTGAGTTCAGCAGACCCCTTTTGATTGGTGAGCATAAATTCTGGCCCCTCATAGCTTAATCTAGTTAGGTATAGGGGGTGGGATAAGGATAAGGGGATTGTTAAGATAGTTGTTTTCCCTCGATGTGCCGTGTGTTCCCCATTCCCTGTATAAGTATAGTTATTTTTATTTTCCCTGTAAAAGTGTATACTAGTAACTTTTTCATAAGATTGTGTTAATTTCCTCTTCAATAAAAATCTTGGTTTTTGCTTACATCCAATCACCTGTCTACTCGAGTCTTTTCTGTATCGCCGCCTTGTACCTAAGTCCGGTGTCTAGAACCCAGGGGCGTGGGAGCGATTCGAACTGCTCATAAACAGTCAGAGGCATAACTGACTGGGCGCACGTGCCACCCCACACCACCCCCTACAGGTCGTTAGACTTTTGCTAGCCGTGGAGTAAAGGCGATCGAGTTTATATACAGACCAGCCATGATCTCATTGAATGGTGGAACCAGCCCGAGGGGCTGTCTAGCCTAGCCTTGTTCCCAGATATTATATAAATGCATCCTTGCTAATCAGACTAAATGGTTGTGCTTCCACTTGGATTCTAGACATGTTCCTTCAGTAAGCTGGTCGCTGGCTTTTGCGACTCAGTCCCTCAAGTCTCTGGTCTGAGACCTCTGATTTCTCCACTAATGAGAAGCCCCTGACCATCAATTGGAGCAATGGAATTGAATTGTAATTCTCTTGCAGTGTGCTCAGCGGATGGTCAGTTCATCATAGTGATCTCCAAGACCCTGACCCTTCCTGCCCTCAACCTGTTGTCTCTGTATGTGAAAGATGGATAGGAAGAGGAGTGCAGGCCTAAACTAACCACTGCCCAGCTTGTGACCTTCCGCTTCCCAATTACATCTTATGGCTCGTCCAAGTGGGTGAGTATTGATGGGCCTGCATTGTCCACATGAATGAACCAGCTCCCTATTAACCAGTGTTCTCACTGCAGGAGGAGAATGGAAGCTTGGTGTATGAAACGGATGTGTTGGGTAAGAGGATGATTCTGACTGGGAAACTGTGCTCAGTAACCCGGGACAGCATCTTCAGGTAGGAGGATGGTGGGGAGATGTTGGGGTTGGAGGGATGTGTTGCTGGATGAAGCTCCACCTGCTATTGTCTCTCTGCAGCCTGCATGTCCAGTGCAAGTAAAAGGGGAGGAAAGAGACTGGCTTACAAATCAATGTCACGGTTTACACGGCTCCTCCACCACCTCCAGCTTCTGATGATGGGATTCTGAAACTGGAACTGAGAATTGCAAAAGGTACAACGGCCCTGGGTAATGGTGACAGAAGCACTGGGAATGTATCAATGCAGGGAGTTACTGATTCTTCTGTCTGCCTTTCAGGTGGTAACTACAGATCCTGGTATGTGGATAGTGACTACCCCATTCAGAGTATCCTTCAGGACCCAGTGTTTGTGGAGGTTCGTGTCCCGGACCGCATGGACCCAATGATTGTCCTGAGGTTGCATGACTGCTGGGCGACTCCTGTCCCAGCCCCAAACTTCGAGGTGCAATGGAGTCCACTGGTGGATGGGTAAGGAAAGGCTGAATGGAAGGGCTAATGGTTTTAAAAATTCATAGAAAATGATGGGCAGGGAAAGACCAGCTGTTCCATCAAACCTGCCCCACACTCGGACTGTAGCATTGTGACTAGACAGTTCCTACTCCTCTCGTCCCAAAACCATGTAATCTCCTTGGAGAGACAGAAAACCCAGGGCCAATAAGGAGGGGGGTGGGGAATACTCTGATTCCTCTGATTGCATCCAGTCCTGGAGATCACATAGGCCACACTCTGTCAAATGTTAATTGTGAAGACATTTGCCTTCTATATGTGATCTGATCTCTGCTTCTGGCCAAGGACCAGTCCAGCTCTCCCCTGGAAGGTGTGCAGTGAATTGGCACCCACCCCATGTCAATGTATTCTAGTCACTCGCTACTCTCTAGTTTGTGGCGGGGGGGGGGGGGTGCGGTAGGAAGGAGTACCACCCAACATCAGTCTATTCCTAATCTTGCCCGGTTTAAACTCTCCATGTCCTCGTGTCAAACTGTAATAATCTCAGCAAGGATGCTACACAGCCCTTTATAGATCTCTATCAGGCCACCTCTAATTCTACACTGGTCAGGAATAAATACACAGCTTAATGTGCCTGAGTAGCTAAGCTTCTTATAGCTAGGAATCATTCTCGTAGTTCCTCAGTCCCTTCTCCCGTGTAGACAGGAAGCAGAGGGTAATGGTTGATGGGTGTTTTTGTGACTGGAAGGCTGCCCCCGGAAGACCAGGTGCTCACTCTGTCGACCTCCGACGTAAGGGGTGTTCTACGCGGAGTGAACACACGAAAGGCTGCTGGACCGGATAGCATCCCTGGACGGGTACTCAAGGAATGTGCTGATCAGCTGGCTGATGTCTCCACCGCCACCTTCAATCTGTCATTGGCCCAGGCAGTAGTCCCTACATGCTTCAAGACCGCTACCATTATTCCTGTGCCAAAACAAACGACTGTGACATGCCTGAATGACTATCAACCTGTCGCACTCACACCCATCTTAATGAAGTGTTTCGAGAGACTGGTCCTGACTCACATCAAAGCCAGTGTTCCCGCCTCTCTTGACCAATAACAGTTTGCCTATCGTGCAAACAGATCAACGGAGGATGCAATCACAACTACTCTACACTCGGCACTGAATCACTTAGATGGTAAAGAGACCTACATCAGACTGCTGTTCATAGACTACAGCTCAGCATTCAACACTATCGTTCCCAACAAGCTGGCCACCAAACTCCAAACTCTTGGCCTGAACACCTCCCTCTGTAACTGGACCCTGGACTTCCTAACAAACAGACCCCAGTCTGTCAAATTAGGTAACCACACCTCCCCCCCCCGACCCTGAACATGGGGGCCCCACAAGGAAGTGTGCTGAGCCCCCTCCTCTACTCCCTCTTCACCCACGACTGTGTGGCTGTTCATGGTTCCAACACCATCATCAAGTTTGCGGATGATACCACGGTAGTAGGCCAGATCACCAACAACGATGAGTCATAGAGTCATAGAGTAATACAGCACGGATAGAGGCCCTTCGGCCCATCGTGTCCATGCCGGCCATCAAGCCCTGTCTAATCTAATCCCATATTCCAGCATTTGGCCCGTAGCCTTGTATGCTATGGCATTTCAAATGCTCATCCAAATGCTTCTTAAATGTTGTGAGGGTTTCTGCCTCCACAACCCTTTCAGGCAGTGAGTTCCAGACTCCAACCACCCTCTGGGTGAAAAAGTTCTTTCTCAAATCCCCTCTAAACCTCCCGCCCTTTACCTTGAATCTATGCCCCCTAGTTATTGACCCCTCTACTAAGGGGAAAAGCTCCTCAGCATCCATCCTATCTATGCCCCTCACAATTTTGTACACCTCAATCATGTCCCCCCTCAGCCTCCTCTGCTCCAAGGAAAACAAACCCAATCTGCCCAGTCTCTCTTCATAGCTGAAGCGCTCCAGCCCTGGTAACATCCTGGTGAACCTCCTCTGCACCCTCTCTAACGCGATCACATCTTTCCTGTAGTGTGGCGACCAGAACTGCACACAGTATTCCAGCTGTGGCCTAACCAGTGTTTTATACAGCTCCATCATAACCTCCTTGCTCTTATATTCAATGCCTCGGCTAATGAAGGCAAGTATCCCATATGCCTTTTTTACCACCTTATCCACCTGTTCCGCCGCCTTCAGGGATCTGTGTACCTGCACACCCAGATCCCTCTGACCCTCCGTCTTGCCTAGGGTCTTTCCCTTCATTGTGTATTCCCTTGCCTTGTTAGACCCCCCAAAGTGCATCACCTCGCACTTTTCCGGGTTAAATTCCATTTGCCACTGTTCCGCCCATCTGACCAACCCATCTATATCGTTCTGCAGACTGAGGCTACCCTCCTCGCTATTTACCACCCTACCAATTTTAGTATCATCCGCGAATTTACTGATCATACCCTTTACATTCATATCCAAGTCATTAATGTAGACCACAAACAGCAAGGGACCCAGCACCGATCCCTGTGGTACCCCACTGGCCACAGGTTTCCAGTCACAAAAACAACCTTCGACCATCACCCTCTGCCTTCTGCCACTAAGCCAGTTTTGTATCCAATGTGCCAAGGCACCCTGGATTCCATGGGCTCTTACCTTCTTGACCAGTCTCCTGTGCGGGACTTTATCGAAGGCCTTACTGAAATCCATGTATACCACATCCACTGCGTTACCCTCATCCACACACCTAGTCACCCCCTCAAAAAATTCAATCAAATTAGTCAGACATGATCTTCCCTTGACAAAGCCATGTTGACTATCCCTGATTAATCCTTGCCTCTCCAAGTGGAGACAAATTTTGTCCCTCAGGATTTTTTCCAGTAATTTTCCTACCACTGATGTTAGGCTCACTGGCCTGTAGTTCCCCGGTTTTTCCCTACTACCCTTCTTGAATAATGGTACTACATTAGCGGTTCTCCAGTCCTCTGGCACATCCCCTGTGGCCAGAGAGGTCCTGAATATATGTGTTAGAGCCCCCGCAATCTCCTCCTTTGCCTCACACAGCAGCCTGGGGTACATTTCATCCGGGCCTGGGGATTTATCCATTTTTAGGCCAGCTAAAACCGCCAATACCTCCTCCCTCTCGATGTTAATATGTTCGAGCATATCACAGTCCCCCCGCTCTATTTCTATGTCTACATCGTCCTTCTCCATAGTGAAAACAGATGCAAAAAATTCATTTAGAACCCCTCCTACATCTTCCGGCTCCACACACAGATTGCCACTTTTGTCCCTAATGGGCCCTATTTTTTCCCTAGTTATCCTTTTACCCTTAATATACTTATAAAACATCTTCGGATTTTCCTTTATTTTGCTCGCCAGTGTTATTTCATGGCCCCTCCTTGATCTCCTAATTTCTTTTTTAAGTATCCCCCTGCACTTTTTGTACTCCTCTAGGGCTTCCTCCGTCTTTAGCCTTTTGTATCTACCAAAAGCCCTCCTTTTTTTCCTAATCCATTCCCGTATATCCCCTGACATCCACGGTTCCCTGTGGTTTTTGGAACCACTCTTGACATTTATGGGAACATGTTGCCCTTGTATGATCTCAATCTCCCTTCTGAAAGCCTCCCATTGCTCCGATGCGGATTTTCCTACAAGTAGCTGATCCCAGTCCATTTTGGCCAGATCCTGCCTTATCCTATTAAAATCGGCCTTCCCCCAATTTAGAACCTTTATTTCCGGCCCATCCCTGTCCTTTTCCATGACCACCTTAAATCTTACCATATTATGGTCACTATCACCAAAGTGCTCACCTACTAGCACTTTTTCCACTTGGCCGGCCACATTCCCTAGAATTAGGTCCAGTACCGCCCCCTCTCTTGTAGGACTTTCTACATGCTGGCTCAAAAAGCTCTCCTGGATGCACTTTAAGAATTCTACACCCTCTGAGCCTTTCACACTTTGACTATCCCAGTTAATATTGGGGAAGTTGAAATCCCCCATTATTATTACCCTATTATTTGCACATTTCTCTGAGATTTGCCTACATATCTGTTCCTCTATTTCCCCCTGACTGTTTGGAGGCCTATAGTACACTCCCAGCAAAGTGCTTGCCCCCTTTTTGTTTTTAAGCTCCACCCATATGGCCTCATTAGAGGACCCTGCTAATATATCATCCCTCCTTACTGCAGTAATTGACTCCTTAATTAATATTGCGACACCCCCTCCTCTTATACCTCCCCCTCTGTCTCGCCTGAAGATTCTGTACCCCGGAATATTGAGCTGCCAGTCTTGCCCCTCCCTCAACCATGTCTCCGTGATAGCAACAATATCATACTCCCATGTGTTTATCAACACCTTCAGTTCATCCACCTTATTTGCAAGACTCCTTGCATTAAAATAGATGCCATCCAGCCTTGCCCTTATATATTTGCCCTGTCTACCAAGCTGACTTGTTTTTTCCTCCATAATTGGCAGCACATCCCCCCCTATTTCAGCTTCCCTCTGTATCCCATCCCCCTGCCAAGTTAGTTTAAACCCCCCCCGACAGTGCTAGCAAACCTCCCCGCAAGGATATTTGTCCCGCTCTGGTTCAGGTGCAACCCGTCCTACAGGGAGGAGGTCCAGCATCTCGTGAAGTGGTGCGCCGATAACAACCTGGCCCTTAACATCAAGAAAACCAAAGAAATCATTGTGGACTTCAGGAAATCTAAAGGCGGAAGTCACACCCCCATCCACATCAATGGGGCTGTGGTGGAAAGGGTGGACAGCTTTAAGTTCCTCGGAGTCCACATCACGGAAGACCTCTCCTGGTCCCTCAATACCTCCTCTCTGGTGAAGAAGGCCCAGCAGCGCTTATATTTCCTAAGGAGGCTGAAGGGATGTAACCTGTCACCCCTGATCCTATCTAACTTTTACCGCTGCACAATAGAGAGCATCCTGATGAACTGTATCACAGTATGGTATGGCAGCTGTAGCTACTATGGCCGGAAAGCCCTGCAGCGGGTAGTCAAAACTGCCCAACGCATTACCGGCACCCGGCTACCGACCATAGAGCACATATACCAGAAACGCTGTTTACGGAGGTCACGGTCCATCATCAAAGACCCTACCCACCCCAGCCACAGTCTGTTCACCCTCCTGCCATCTGGGAGACACTAAAGATGCATTCGCACCCGTACGACCAGATTTAGGAACAGCTTCTTTCCCAGGGCTGTCATCCTACTGAACTCCACAAATAAACTCTAAAGCCTGCACATCTGCCAATGCACTTTATTATGGTTATGTTTATGTTAATGTATTACAAGCCAAATGTATGTTGAATGTTTAAATGTCTTAATCTAAATGTACACTCTCGGGAGCCGCAAGCCTACATTTCGTTGTAGTGCACTTGTGCACTAACAATGACAATAAAAGTTGATTTGATTTGATTTGATTTGATGTTGATAGTGGTGGATTCAGTGATGGTAATGCCATTGAATGTCAAGGGGAGATGGTTAGAGCCTCGCTTGTTGGAGGTGGTCATTGCCTGGCACTTGTGTGGTGCGAATATTACTTGCCACTTGTCAGCCCAAGTCTGAATGTTGTCCAGGTCTTGCTACATATGGACACGGACTGCGTCAGTATCTGACGAGTCTCGAATGGTGCTGAACAGTGTGCAATCATCAGTGAACATCCCCACTTCTGGCCTTATGATGGAGGGAAGGTCATTGATGAAACAGCTGAAGATGGTTAGGCCTAGGACACTGCCCTGAGGAACTCCTGCATCCTACGAAGGGCCCATCAAGGCACTCATCATTGCCGCCTTATGAGCAGCAACCCCAACTATCCCATCCTACTCTCTCGCCGACATTCCAACCCAGCGCACCCACTGGGAACAAATCTTGTCCATCTCCTCCCCATCCAACTCATCCCCCCCAGCACTGATCCTGTGGATGCTGGCAATGGGGCAGCCATCACCGACCCTCTCCGCATCTCCCTCCAGAATATCCGTTCACTTGCAAACAAGACCCTTACCATCCATGAGCTTATTGTGGATGATTGCAGTGATATCATGGCCCTGATGGAAACTTGGTTGAGGGGTGATGACACCTTACCCTGAAATTAAGTCTTGCTATACCTTCCACCACTTGCCCCTCTCTGATCCCCGTGGTCGTGGTGTGACTCTCATCACCAAACACACCTTGGTCTGTCCCCCTACTACTCTGGCACTTTCTCCTCCTTTGAGCATCTCACCTTACTCCACCCTGAAGGGATAATTACAGTGCTAGCCCTTTTGGGCTATCCCAGATCAGGTGTATTCCCCAGACATTCGCCTTCAACTTAAGTTAAAGCTAGCCGAATTCCATAAGACACTTTAATGGGTCTAAAGGTTCAGGCTATCTCCCCCTAAAGGAAAGGAATGACTAAAGATGTTACCATCCTCTGGATAGTACTTTTAATAAGTTGAACTAGACTGTAACCTTCCGGATATTATGAGGGTCTGGAATACCCCCCAGAATTCTGCAACTCCTTACAAAAGAGTGTACAGAATTTGTGGGTTCGCGAGCTTAAACAGAATTACTCTTTGAGACAATTCTAAAAATATATAGTTTTATTTAAGAGCCAACTTTCAGTTAACATCTGTTGAATCAGTCATAATGTTAACAATTCAAAATACAATTAGCTTACATTTCTTATTTCTCAGAGATCCTTATTTTCAAATCTTTACTTCGTTACAGTTCTTATTTCTTACTTATTTCTAAATGCAGAACATCCGCCAAAATCAATACCTTGATTTACCCGAGACTCAAAGTTAAAAACTTACAGCTGGTGCCTGTAAAGTTGAGAAACGCTTGGCCTGTTCAGCGAATTCTGACTTTCTGTTCAAAAAGGTTTTATTTTTATAGCCTTTTGGCAGTGGTCTCTTCTTTGATATTCTCTGCTGATGTCAGCTAATTGTCTTTATTGATACCTCTTTCGAATGCTTTCTATTCTTTCTATCAATTCAACTATTGCATGCATAATTATTTCTCTATCTTTAAGTGTTCCAAAAACCAAAATAAAACCAATGACAGCAATGGTTTCTGTTTGATATCATTCTTACCGAAGATTCTTCATTCAATTCTTAATATTGGCTTTACTGGCTTTTAGCAGACATTTTGACTCGATGGTGATTCAAGTTTAATACAAACACAATGCAATTGCTTGGTGTCTCTATTGAAGTTATATCTTCAAAGTCTTTTTGTTGATATGGTTTTTACTATGTATATATTAAAGACACTTTGACCAGGGTGGTTCATGCATTTCTAGCTATCTCAATTGGTTGCATATTTAATCTTATGGCTCCTGTTTTCCAAGTTTAACAGAAAACTGTTTGACCAGCAGTTGTTTCTTTTACTTGATGTCATGTTTTCAAAGGCACATGCCTCTTTTAATGTTTGTGTTTCTGTTCCAACGTGTTAGCACTTAGCACTTCACTTCGGTCTTCCATTGTGTTACATCCAAACTCTAGACCTTTCGGAAGCAAGTCTTTGCTTTTCAATAGGGTCTTAGTTTTTTGGTCAATATCCCTTTCTCATTTCAAAGCCTGTTTACAACTTTGTTATCAACTGATCTTTATCTCAGAAGCCTGTATTTCTGTTTACAGCCTTGACTGCTGAGACTTGTGTCTTTTAAACACAGTATGTCTTTTATTAATAATATTAGAAATCTGTTCATGGTATCGTGTATTTCTCTGAATCATGACTATTCCTTCACAACCCCTCTCACCTCTCATTTAAAATCCTTGTTCTCTACCGCCCACCCAAGTACTATAAAAATGTTATTACTGAGATATCTTCACTGTTCTGCTCCCTCAGCCTCTGCACCGAACGACTTCTCATCCTCGGTGATTTCAACCTCCACATCAATTCATCTCTCTCCTCTGAGTTCACTAACCTCCCATCCTCCCTTAATCTCTCCCTCCACGTAAACTCCCCAACCCATATTCACGGCCACCCCCTCGACTTTGCCATCTCTTGTGGCCTCGCTACTCCCATCATGTCAATTGCAGATAAGGCCATCTCTGAGCATTTCCTCGTATCGTTCTCCATCCACATCCCACTTCCACCCACTTCCACCCACACCCCCAGGCCCACCCACCCAACCCTACTTCCTTCTGTGTCCGCCCCTGGAATAAACTCTCTCCCAACTCTCTTACTGTTGTGTATGTACCTTTAAGAGAATAACTGGTCTCAGACTGCAGTACCGGCAGTGACCACCCCTGTATAAAAGGCGCTAGAAAGCCTCGGTTGTTTAGTTTCGTTATGGACTTCCACCAGTAAACATCTGTTTGTTTTCACTCCTGCTAGTCCGTGTCTAAATCATTCACGGACTTAACACTGGCGACGAGTAAAGAAACGAACTTACCTGCAACTCAGCAGCAGCTCCGACGACGTTGTTGAAGGTCGGAGCCAGAAGAAAGAAAAAAAAATAGAGGCCATTGAAACTCAAGAAACGGGCGTCGACCATCAATCATCGGGTTCAAGGCTTTGCAGGAGTGACTTTCCAGAGCCAGGCTGGGTTCCTCGGTCCGTGGTTTCCCAGCTAATCGGGCTGGTGGCAGGTAGTGCTCTGATCCTTCCTGGGCTGCAGCAGGCTGAGGCTTGATCGGGTGGCCTTTCAACGGGGCCGGGCAGCGAGTCGGGAAGCAAAGAGAGAGAGAGAGGGTGGAGCACACAGGGCGCGGCCAGTGTTTCGAAGCCGGGCAGCGTTCGGACCGCAGAAGAGGGAGGGAAGTGTCCCAGAGGGTCTGCTCCACAACGGGAAAATAATAAAAGAAAAAGAATACGCGCAAGAAACCGTGGAAAGCAGCGCTAACAACAGCGGGGAAGAAGACAAAGCGCGGGAGGCGCCATTTTGTTAAATCGGAGAAGAAGGCAAAGCGCGGGAGGTGCCATTTTAGATTTGCAAGATGCCGAAGACTGGCTGTATCACTGCTTTTGATAATACATTAGAGGACTGGACCACGTATGTGGAAAGAGTAGAGGTATATTTCGAGGCAAACGATATAGCGGAGGGGAAAAAGGCATTGATATTGTTAAACTTAATGGGCGCTAGAACGTACGGCCTATTGCGGGATCTGATTACTCCAGCCAAACCGAAGGCGAAGAGTTTTAACGAAATTGTTGCCGTTCTACAGGAGCACTTAAACCCTGCACCGCTGTTGATAGCAGAAAGATTTAAATTCCACAGGAGAACTCAGCACAAAGATGAGAGCAATGCTGAGTATCTTACGGAACTACGCAAGCTATCAAAGCGCTGCCAGTTTGGAGCAGGACTGGCAGATACCCTACGGGACAAATTTGTCTGTGGACTCCTGAGTGAAGGAACACAGAAGAAGTTACTCACAGAAAAAGAGCTGACGCTAGATAAGGCTTTCAGCGTGGCAGTATCGTATGAAGCAGCAGCCGGGGGAGCTGCAGAAATTCAACAAAAACCACAGGAATACGGCACCCACGAAATGACACGGGGATTTGCAAAATGTTATCGCTGCGGCAGAACTAACCATGACCAGAAGGACTGCTGCTCCAAAGACAAAATATGCAGACAATGCGGGAAGATTGGACACATTGCACGAGTTTGTAGGTCTGGGAAGAAGACCAGCGACAACAAAAAGGCTACTAAGGAACCGTACAAGAAAGTACAAAAGATGACGGACAGTAGTTCCAAAGGCCAGATGAGCGATAGTGAATCCGGAAACAGGAGACTAAGCTGTCTCAAACTTCCAATGTAATCACAAAAGAGGATCACCGAACCATTTGGGTCACTCTCACGATAGCAGGGTCCCAAGTTAAAATGGAATTGGATACAGGATCAGCGCTAACCGTCATGAATCGACGAGACTACGAGCAGCTATTTTCACACATACCCTTGAGAGAGACATTCATCGTCTTGACGACGTATACGGGGCAAAAAGAATACCCCAGAGGAAAAATAAGGGTGCCTGTCGAGTACAATGGCAAGAAAATACGGAAATTGTATCTCTACATACAGCCAAATGTTGGACCACCATTATTGGGATGGGAATGGATCAGGAAGATAAACTTAGATTGGCATTCCATTCATGCAATGACGGTGGACGGTAAAAAAGATGAAGACGTCACTCCTGGACGATTGTCAACAATCTTAGCTAACGCCAGAGAGGTATTTCAACAAGAACTGGGCACGCTTAAAGGCGTAACCACCTCGTTAAAAATAGAAGAGAATGCAGTTCCCAAGTTTTTCAAAGCGAGACCGGTACCATATGCAATTCGCCCAGCCGTCGAGGCAGAGCTGGAGAATCTGGAGAAGGAGAAGTGTTGTCTAAGGTCGACTGGAGCGAATGGGCGACACCCATCGTTCCTGTCATGAAGAAAACGTTAAGCAATAAGTCCGGAGAGCCAAGGAAGATTCGCATCTGTGGGGATTTCAAGGTGACGGTGAACCCTGTCCTTCACACAGTACAATATCCTCTTCCAAGGATAGAAGACATCTTCGCCTCACTGTCTGGAGGGAAGCGTTTTACAAAAATTGACCTAGCACAAGCATATTTGCAGATGGAGGTTGAAGAGTCCTCTAGGAAGTATCTCACGATAAACACTCACAAAGGTCTTTACCAGTATCATCGATTGGTATTCGGAGTAGCATCGGCTCCGGCGATATGCCAAAGAGCGATGGAACAAGTCCTGCAAGGGATTCCGGGGACTCAGTGTTACTTGGACGACATCCTTGTAACAGGTGAAGATGACAGTGAACACCTTAACAACCTAGAACAGGTGCTCACTAGACTACGGGATCATGGGCTGCGAGCCAACCGCCCCAAGTGTGAATTTTTTAAGAAACAGATATCGTATTGTGGCCACGTGATTGATGAAGAGGGGTTACATAAGTCCCCTGACAAAATTGAAGCGGTTGTTAAGGCCCCAGCGCCTGAAAATGTGTCGCAACTGAGGTCATTCCTCGGGTTGGTGAATTACTATCATAAGTTTTTGCCGAATTTGTCGACAATTCTGCACCCACTGAACGCTCTGCTACGAACGGGGGTAGCATGGAAATGGAGCGATGATTGTAAACGTGCTTTTCAGAAGAGTAAGGACTTAATCACTTCGAAGGAAGTATTGGCTCACTACAACCCAGCACTGCCAATCAGGCTGGCGTGTGATGCGTCTCCCTACGGCATTGGGGCGGTACTGTCACATAAATTCCTTGATGGTTTGGAGAGGCCGATAGCTTTTGCGTCACGCTCGTTAATTCTGCAGAGCGTAACTACGCCCAGATTGACAGAGAGGCCCTCAGCCTAGTGTGGGGGGTGAAGAAGTTCAATCACTATCTGCACGGTCAAAAATTTACTCTACTAACCGATCATTAACCTCTTGTCTCCATTTTCAACCCTCAGAAGGGCGTACCGATAATGACAGCACAACGGCTGCAGAGATGGTCCCTTTTCCTAGGGGCACACCAATATGACATCGAGTACAAAGGAACTAAACAGCATGGAAATGCTGATGGATTGTCACGTCTACCATTGCCGACGGTGGAAGAAGAAGACCTTGCAGTGGATCCAATGGAGTTATTCCACTCGACCATAGTCGAATGTCTCCCTGTGACGAATGCAAACATAGAAAAGGAAACACGGAATGACCCGACACTATCATGGGTCTATGATTTAACGGTGAAGGGATGGCCAGCACATGGCGAACCACTGCTGCCAGCATTCTCGCCGAGAAGAGAACAGCTGTCAGTGTGCAGAGGGACCTTGATGTGTGGATCCAGAGTAGTAATTCCACCTAAGTTGACGGATAGAGTGCTCAATGAGCTTCATGAGGGTCATCTGGGTGGGGTAAAAATGAAGAGCTTAGCCAGAGCGTATGTGTGGTGGCCGGGAATCGATAGAGAAATCGAAGAGATGACCAAGAGCTGTGCAGGATGCCAGAAGGTCCAAAACGCCCCACCACAAGCTCCTCTGCATCCATGGGAGTGGCCCTCATCTCCATGGCAAAGGTTGCACATTGATTTTGCTGGTCCCTTCATGGACTCGATGTTTTTAATTGCGGTGGATGCACATTCAAAGCAGAGGTATTAAAAATGTCCTCAACCACCACGGAAAAAACTAACACAGTTTTATGGACCATATTCGCCAGGAATGGGCTGCCTGAACAGATTTGCTCTGACAATGGACCACAGTTTGTGTCTGAAGAGTTCCGGAGGTTCTTAAAGAACAATGGTGTTAAGCATTACACATCTGCCCCATATCATCCAGCCACTAATGGATTGGCCGAGAGGTTTGTCCAAACATTCAAGAAGGCTATCAAGGCAATGTGTAATGAAGATATACCCCTACAACATAAGGTGGACAACTTCTTGTTTGCCTACCGGAATGCGACACATGCGGTTACCAACCAAACTCCAGCCATGATGTTCTTCAATCGAAGACTACGATGCCACTTGGATTTGGTTAAGCCAAACGTCAGAAGAGATGTGGAGAACAGGCAGTTTCAGAATATGAATGAAAGGCCGACCAGGAGTTTTAAGATAGGTCAACCAGTTTTGGCCCGGGACTACCGCACTGAGAAATGGCAGCCAGGAACGATTTGTACATGACAAGGACCTCTCATGTATACCGTGGATGTTGGGGAGAGCATTGTAAGATGTCATGCTGACCAGATTCTAGAGTCACTGGAAAACGTCAACTCCACACCACTATCTGATACACCTGGTACTGAAATCGACGTTCCAATTGCAGCTACCGCAGAACCGATAATATTGGAAGCAGATGAACCAAACAATGACATTGATTCCGACTCAACATTGCCAGAAGAACCTGTTACCCCAAAGAGGCGTTATCCAGACAGAATCAGGAAGCCTCCTCAAAGACTGAACTTATAATTGCTTAAACTTAACCACTGTATCTAATAACAGTAATTGTAATTGTAATTCGTTATCATTTAGTTGTTAAATGAATTTTATGTACTGTTTATCTAAAAGGGGAGGAATTGTTGTGTATGTACCTTTAAGAGAATAACTGGTCTCAGACTGCAGTACCGGCAGTGACCACCCCTGTATAAAAGGCGCTAGAGAACCTTGGTTGTTTAGTTTCGTTATGGACTTCCACCAGTAAACATCTGTTTGTTTTCACTCCTGCTAGTCCGTGTCTAAATCATTCACGGACTTAACACTTACAACTGCACTTATGAAATCCCAACTGTCCAGCCTCTGGCCCTCCATTCACCATAAGTTTTCTGCAGCTACTGATCTGCTCAACCACATCCTCACCACTATCTTTCATGCCCTAGTCCCTACTAAAACAATTACCCTCTCTCACCCTGGCTGTTCCCCCTGGTACGGCTCTCATCTTCGCTCCCTTAAGTCCAAGGGATGCAGACTTGAATGAATATGGCAGACAACTGGTTTAGCCATTCACCGCCAGATCTGGCTGGACCATATAAAGCATTATTGGGTCCTGCTCTCGTCTGCCAAAATTGCTCACTATTCCAGAATCATTCTGGAATGCAAAGGTAAACCCCGGCTCCTATTCTCTACTGCTAATCGTCTTCTTAAACCCCTCTCCCTGTCTCCTCCACCCTCACCTTCGATAACAAATGTGAGGAGCTCATGGACTTCTTTGTCTCTAAGATTGAGACCATCCATTCAGCTGCCTGTGCCACTTCCCTTCTTTCCCCTAGCCCACTGGGCCAAACTTCCTCTAAGGTTCCCCCTGCCCTAGCCCTGAACTCACATCTTTCTCCAGTTTCTCTCCGATCTCCCCTCATGACCTCTCTGTGCTCATCTTGTCTATGAGACCCACCTCCTGCTCCCTCGACCCTACCCCCACCAAACTGCTGGCCACCCAACTTCCTTTTCTGGCTCCCATGTTAGCTGATATTGTTAACGGTTCTCCCTCCTCAGGCACTGTCCCCCTCTCCCTCAAATCTGCCATCATCACCCCCTCCTCAAAAAAACAAACCTTGATCCCTCCAACCTTGCAAACTACCGCCCCATCTCCAACCTCCCTTTCCTCTCCAAAATCCTTAAACATGTTGTTGCCTCCCAAATCCATGCCCATCTTTCCCGCAATTCCATGTTGGAAACCCTCCAATCAGGTTTCCAGCCCTGCCACAGTACTGAAACGGCTCTCATCAAAGTCACAAATGACATCCTTTGTGACAGTGACAAAGGTAAACTATCCCTCCTAGTCCTTCTTGACTTGTCCACAGCCTTTGACATGGTTGACCACTCCATCCTTCTCCAACGCCTCTCCACCGTTGTCCAACTGGGTGGGACTGCACTCGCCTGGTTCCATTATTATCTCTCTAATCGTAACCAGAGAATCACCTGCAACGGCTTCTCTTCCCACTCCAGCATCGTTACCTCTGGTGTCACACAAGGATCGATACTTGGCCCCCTCCTATTTCTCATCTACATGTTGCCCCTTTGGTGACATCATCCAAAAACACAGCGTCAGTTTCCACATGTACGCTGACAACACCCAACTCTACCTCACTTCTTCTTCTCTCGACCCCTCCATGGTGTTTAAATTGTCAGACCGCTTGTCTGACATACAGTTCTGGATGAGCAGAAATTTTCACCAATTAAATATTGGGAAAACCAAAGCCATTGTTTTTGGTCCCAGCCACAAACTCTGTTCCCTAGCCACTGACTCAATCCCTCTCCCTAACATCTGTCTGAGGCTGAACCACACTTTTCACAACCTTAGTGTCATATTTGACCCTGAAATGAGCTTCCAACCACATATCCGCAGCATAACAAAGACCACCTACTTCCAACTCCGTAACATCGCCCGTCTCCGCCCTTGCCTCAGCTCATCCGCTGCCTAAACCCTCATCCATGCCTTTGTCACCTCTAGACTTGACTATTCCAATGCACTCCTGGCTGGCTTCCGATATTCCAGCCTACATAAACTTGAGGTCATCCAAACCTCGGCTGCCCGTGTCCTAACTCGCACCAAGTCCCGTTCACCCATAACCCCTGTGCTTGCTGACCTACATTGGCTCACGGTTAAGCAGCGCCTCGATTTCAAAATTCTCATCCTTGTTTTCAAATCCCTCCATGGCCTCGCCCCTTCCAATCTCTGTAACCTCCTTCAGCCCCACAACCCCCCGAGATATCTGTGCTCCTCTAATTCTGCCCTTGTGAGGATCCCTGATTTTAATCACTCAATCTTCGGTGGCCGTGCCTTCTGTTGCCTAGGCCCTAAGCTCTGGAATTCCCTGCCTAAACCTCTCCGCCTCGCTACCTCTTGTTCCTCCTTTAAGAAGCTCCTTAAAACCTACCTCTTTGATCAAGCTTTTGATCACCTGCCCTAATTTATCCTTATGTAGATCGAAGTCAAATTTCTTTTGTCTTAAAATACTACTGTGCGGCGCCTTGGGAAGTTTTACTACGTTAAAGGTGCTATATAAATACAAGTTGCTGTTGTTGCAACAGTGTTGTAGGAAAAATGATTCCTTGGAAACTAGACTTTGAGTAAGAGAGACAACTTTATTAAATGACAGAGCTCTGGGAGAAGAGTCTGCAACCACGCAGTCTGCGAGAGCACCTTCTCCCCAATTGTAATACGTGCCGAGCTTATATACAATTCCAAGAAGTTGGTTTTAGATCATTTACATTCATCCAATCAATTCGTTTATTAGCGCATATCGTTATTTTCCTCCAGTCAGGAGTTTACACACTTGTGTTGCCAATTCTGCCTCTTCAGGTCTTCGTTCCATCTTGTTCCCTGGCGGAATGTGATTAGTTCGATAATAGGATACAAGTGATTAGTTCGATGATAGGATACCAGTGAACCTTGTTAGTCCTCAGTGATTCAATTAGTCCCAGTCAGGACACGAGATGAACTTTGTTCCAGCCATGCGTAAGCGTGGCATGTCTCACTGTGCAGTGATTCAATTAGTCCCAGTCAGCGAATTTGTTGTTTGTGTCTTTTCCAGCAAAATCTTGTCCAGCAATCTTGTCCAGCAAAGTTTTATTCCAGCAATCCCTCCTCTTGGTCCTGGAGCACGATTCATTTGCTCCCAGATGACCATCCTCGGTCCCCCTTTCGTCGGTGCTTACAGCCACTGGCTTATGTCCGAGGGTTCGGTTGTTCCTTCGACAGTGTCGTATTGGTGTTCTTCGTCCCTTGGTAGCAGGTTGGTGTGTTCCTCCTCGATAGAGGCGATCGGCATCACGGTTTTCATAGCAGTTTGGCAACACAACTTTATAAGGCTCAGCGCACAACACATCAACATACAAATTACAACTATTATTATTATCCCTTGCATCATCCACGCTCCCCACCCGGTTTTCCCTAGCAACCAATCAAGCCACCCTGTGCTTGTGGGTTGATGGAGCTTCTTTATTTCTTCTTGGATACGATTTGCTAGGCTCGTGATATTCTCGGAGCTATCTGGGACATATGTACAGCAGTCTGTCCCGATCAGGGCACAGGTGCCCCCTTGCGCCGCCAACAGATAATCTAGGGCTATCCTATTCTGTAAGGCGGTGGTCCGGATCGCCACCATTTCGGCACTCATTTCTCTCAGGGACTCAGCCGTATCGTTGGCTATTTGTTCGAGCACTGCTGCCATGTTTATGGATTCCCTTGCTATTTTTCCTGTTCCGTACCAGGGGAATGCTATAGCCCAGAATCTTTCGGTTTCCGTAATAGCTCTCTTAACACGCTTGGCTGGTTGCCATAATGACTGGTACCCGTAGTGGTGGGTTAGGGAGGATAAATAATGGATGTATGGTACTACGTATCCTATATAGCATGACCCAGTCCAGGTTCGTGGAAGCCATGGATACGCCTTATAGCCGCAAATGAAATAGGTATTATTATAGGCCTCAAATTTGTTCCAAAGTTGGTACATGATCCCAGGTATTCCCCTCCAGGGTAGATTGCTAGTCTGGTTTAGCACTTCGGATAAATTAAACGTTCCCACGTAGGGCCATTCTAGGTCACCTGGTGGTTTAGTACTGGTTTTGGTTAAAGTGTAATTATACTTGCACTTACTCCATCCAACCACTAACCCTGTCTCGTCATAGTTTACCAAGCAGACTTCCCCCTCTGCATTGTTTAGTTTTCCCCCTGTGCTGATTAATAGCTCTTCTGGATACCTTCGATTATCGTACTGGGGATGAAACCATCCTTTAAAGTTCGTGGGGTTATACCCTGCCTGTTTCCACTCATGTTCCAGCTGATCTGGATTCAAGCTATTTTGGGTTTGTATGGTATCCTCCTTATTCCAGGTGGTATTAGAGTATAATAACCACCCTACCATCTCCTCTACCTTAAAGGGGATAGGCCTTAATGGGATTCCTCCCCCCGTATGGGTGGGCACATGGGCGCACACCCAGCAGGAGCTTTGGCCCATTTTTTTCGCATAGACATATGACATATACAGAAAGGTATTTACATGCAATCCTCTCTCTTTACGTAAATGGGGTACCGCGCTTCCTGTGACAATATGAAATAATGCCATTACCCATAATACTCTAAACATGATTAATATATCACTACAGTCCAGTCTTTACAGGAATTTTATGACAAAGGGTATGCAGATCACCTGTAAAACAGATTCAGAAAGTAGCCAGTCAGTTGTCTTTATATACTTTCAATTGTGTCCAATGCTTCCATACTCCTTTGCCCCATATGTCTAGACAGGCACAGGTATCCCCACTGATTATGATTTCATATGGCCCACTCCATTTTGGGGCGAACCCTGGTTTGCTGGGCAGAGTTTTCACCATGACTTTACTACCCGCTGAGGGAACATAAGCCGTCATTGTGAGCTCTTGTGCCCGATCCTTGTCCTCCTGATCATCGCGGACATTCTTTCGCATCTCCTTGAATTGAGTGCTAAGTTCCAGAATGTATCGTTTTAGTCTATCTTTTAAAGGGCCTACATCGGCCCCACCTGTTATGATGCCTTCTGGCAATTGCATCGCCCTTCCTGTCATCAATTCATAAGGGGTCAAGCCTGTCGTTCGGTTTTCAGTGGCTCGCAGCTTCATTAGGATAATGGGCAATACTTCAGTCCAGGTTTTCCCCGACGTCTGCATTGCCTTTGCCAATGCATTTTTCAGGGTTCGGTTCATTCGTTCCACCATGCCCGAACTTTGAGGGTGGTATGGGATGTGGAATTTTTTGTTTAATTCCCATTAATTGGCATACCGTTTTTATGACACTCCCGGTAAAGTGGGTACCTTGATCAGAGTCCATTTGAATTGATATTCCCCACCTGGGGATTACTTCTTCAGCTAAGACTCTGGCAACTGTCAAAGCAGTGCAATTTCGCGTGGGGAAAGCCTCTACCCAGCGGGTGAATTGGTCTATGACCACGAGGCAGTATGTTTTGCCGTGTGACGGTGGAAGGGGACCTGTGAAGTCTATTTGTATGTGCTCCCAGGGCCCTCGTGGCCTTGGTTGATGTCCCATTTTGACCTTTATGGGTCGCCCGGGGTTATACTGTGCACAGGTGATACATCGATCCCATCATCGCTTCTCTCCCTGAGTGTACAAGCCCATGGTAGAGTTCTAATAGCGTATTTTAAATGCACTTGGGGGCCATTACCCTGTTATCCTTTCGCCAGACATTATCGCTTCCCCGCTCTGCACCTTGTTCTTCCCACGTACCTTTTTCGACATCGGGGGTGTCCTCATGGAGTTCGTCAATACTTATCTCGTCCTCAGAGCTGCTCACAGCGGCTATTGGTACTTCTTCGATCCTTTCTTGCTCTAGCGCCCTTTGTGCTGCTTGGTCCGCAGCCTGGTTCCCCTGGTGATTTAACCAGTCCAGGCTAGTCCGGTCCGGTTCCCTCTGATGTGCCTTAATCTTAATTACTGCTACCTGTTGGGGTTTGTCGCTAGCTTCTAGGAGGGCTTCTATCCTCAGCTGGTGTTTTATGGGATTGCCTCCCGTAGTAATGAATCCCCTCCTACCCCATGCAGTCATATAATCGTGGACCACCCCAAAGGCATACCTACTATCTGTGTAAATGTTCACGATTTTATTCTCTGACAACTCTAGTGCCCTGGTGAGAGCCACTAGCTCTGCTACTTGGGCCGATAGGCCTCCATCAATCCGTCCTGACTCTACGGTTTTTAATTTGCCATTAACCACCGCCCACCCCGTTCGGGGCAGCCCATCTATATACTTGTGTGAACCATCTACGTACAACGTCTCTTCCGCTGTCGCTAAAGGGGTGTCTTTTATCCTATCTTCTTCCAGGTTCATATCTACGTCCCCACAGTTGTGGGGCTCCCCAGTTCCCAGTATTCCTTCTGCCGGGTTCTCCCCTGTGTCTCTAACAATGGTTACTGCTTTACTCGGAGGGAGGAGGACGGCCTCCCACTTGGCACGTCTCATGTTCGAGACGGATCTTAATTTCCCGGTATTCAGCATCTCTACCAGAGTGTGTTTAGTGTGCAATATAATGTTTCCTGTCATTACTATCGGCTCACTAACCTTTACTGCCCAAGCCGCACAATCCAATGCAGCTATGCACCGGGAGAGCCCTGTGACTACCGGTCCCTCCGCTGTGCAATAGTAGGTGACGGGCCTTCTTTTATCCCCATGATCCTGTGTAACTACTGCTGTGTAAAACCCTTCTTCATTGTTGCAATGTATGTGGAAGTCCTTACTCATATCTGGCAGTCCTAGCCCTGGGGCTGATACTAGCTCAGACTTTAGTTGAGTATAAGCTTCCTCTTGTTCCGGTCCCCAATCTATCGGTTCCAACACGGGTTTACCCCCTTTCACTAATCTTTGTATAGGTTCTGCTAATTTAGCCAACCCCGGGATAAAATTTCGACTGTAATTAAAGAGCCCCAGTACCTTCCTGACTCCGCGTACTGTTACGGGTCTCGGCATGCCCTGGACAGCGTGTTTCCTGTCCTGTGGCATTTCTTTAAGTCCTTGGGAGATTAGATGTCCCAGGTATAGGACCTGAGTTTTTCCTATCTGTGCTTTTTTAGGGCTTGCCTTGAGGCCAGCCGTCTCTAGGGCCCTTAGTACTAAATATAGGGTTGCCAGATGGTCTGCCTTCATTTCCGAGGCTATTAGTATGTCGTCGACGTACTGCAAAATAGTGCTTCCTTTAGGTACTTCTATCTGTTTTAGGATATCACTCATGACGCGGTGAAAAATAGCTGGGCTATTATGGAATCCCTGTGGCAATCGGGTCCATGTATATTGTTTATCCCCTACTGTGAATGCAAATTTCTCTTGTGATTCCGGATCTAATGGGAGTGCCCAGAATCCGTTAGCTATGTCTAAAACGGTGAATATCTTCTGTTCAGGGGATAGCCCATTCAAAATTGTTGAGGGGCTGGCAACGACGGGGTGTAATTTAGGAGTGACCCTGTTGAGGGCCGTATAGTCTATAGTCAACCTATAGCTCCCATCAGGTTTCTCTACTGGCCATGTGGGGGAATTAGTAGTGCTCGTGGTTTCCCTCAGGATACCCCTTTCTACTAGCCCCTTCACTATGTCCACGACTGCCTTCCTGGCCTCCGCCTTTATTGGGTACTGGCGGTGGGATTAGCCAATGTCCCGCCCCGACTCACAGGAGCCATCTCGACTATTTCAAAGTCCCCCTCGCCTGCAGGGGCTGTTGGTTCTGCACTGTAATATGGGGGAAGGGAGGTGGTGTCTGGACAAGTCCCCATTCGCCCCCCCTCGTATACCTTACACTCTAATTCCTTTATAATCTTTGAGACATTTCGCCTTTGTCTCTAGTTCCGTAACCATCTGTACTTTGTCTTGTGCAACTTTCTTTATTACGTTTACTTGTTCAATGAGTCCTGCTAGTGGTGTACTAATAACACTCCTGCCTTCTTGGTTTTATCCTTTGTCTGTTTAGTCAACCAGCTTCTCTGGAGTTCTAAAGTCTGTGACATATCCCAACCGTCTTTCTGCATCTTCTTAATTAACGACTGTCGGTTTGTCATATAAGAATATGTGAGGGAGCCCGAAGGTCCCCTCTTAACTTCCTCACCTGACATCGCCGCTGCTTCACCGATCGTTCCTTCATGTCTGGAGATCTGTTCCTTAGAGAGCCCCCTATTCTTTCCTTCCGAGAATACCCGAGCTTCTTGTCGCACTCTATGCCAGCGTTCTCAGAGGTCCAGGTTTGTCTTTCTCTCAAAACTGCCCGGACGTGTAACACTTGCTTGTTGGACGGGGTTTCTACCCCTCCCCGGTGTCTGTTTACCTGATCAGGGTCCTACAACACCGACACTAATAATCTCCTAGTTCACTTAGCAACATGATATAATGCAGAAAAATGTTAACCGTACTCGACTAGTATCACGACTTTAGAACACCTTGGAGTCTTGGCACCTACTTCATGGTCCTGGCCTTCATGGGGGGCATTTGCCCTCTTAACAACCGGCCTGAGGTTAGGTGTCTGAGACAAGTGTCCTCCTGATCCGAGGTTTTTCTTAGTTACTTAGTTACTATTACACAAATACACACACATACAAATCAAGTAGTGTCTCTTACCCACTCAGTCTGTGTCCCAGATTAGTTTTGGTGCCGCTTCGCCGTTCAGTCGCCTTGTCGAGTGTCTCTGATTTATGGGTGGTCAAAAATCTGACTACTCACCCTGGTCACTGACTCGAGCGACTGTTCAGCTCCGTGGCACCCTGCTCGCAGTGCCAATTTGTTGTAGGAAAAATGATTCCTCGGAAACTAGACTTTGAGTAAGAGAGACAACTTTATTAAATGACAGAGCTCTGGGAGAAGAGTCTGCAACCACGCAGTCTGCGAGAGCACCTTCTCCCCAATTGTAATACGTGCCGAGCTTATATACAATTCCAAGAAGTTGGTTTTAGATCATTTACATTCATCCAATCAATTCGTTTATTAGCGCATATCGTTATTTTCCTCCAGTCAGGAGTTTACACACTTGTGTTGCCAATTCTGCCTCGTCAGGTCTTCGTTCCGTCTTGTTCCCCAGCGGAATGTGATTAGTTCGATAATAGGATACAAATGATTAGTTCGATGATAGGGTACCAGTGAACCTTGTTAGTCCTCAGTGATTCAATTAGTCCCAGTCAGGACACAAGATGAACTTTGTTCCAGCCATGCGTAAGCGTGGCATGTCTCACTGTGCAGTGATTCAATTAGTCCCAGTCAGCGAATTTGTTGTTTGTGTCTTTTCCAGCAAAATCTTGTTCAGCAATCTTGTCCAGCAAAATTTTATTCTAACAGACAGAAAGCAGGAAACTATAGGCCAGTTTGCCTAACATCTGTCATTGGGAAAATGCTGGAATCCATTATTAAGGAAGTAATAGCAGGACATTTAGAAAATCATAATAGAGTCAAGCAGAGTCAACATGGCTTTATGAAAGGGAAATCATGTTTGACAAATTTACCAGAGTTCTTTGAGGATGTAATGAGCAGGGTGGATAAAGGGGAACCAGTAGATGTCGAGTATTTGGATTTCCAGAAAGCATTCGATAAGGTGCCGCACAAAAGGTTACTGCACAAGATAAGAGCTCATGGTGTTGGGCATAATATATTAGCATGGATGGAAGATTGCATAACTAACAGTAAACAGAGAGTCGGGATAAATGTGTCATTTTCAGGTTGGCAAACTGTAACTAGCGGGGTGCCACAGGGTCCAGCCTCAACTATTTACAATCTATATTAATGGCTTGGATGAAGGGATTGAGTGTAATGTAGCCAAATGTGCTGACAATACAAAGACAGGTGGGAAAGCAACTTGTGAGGAGTACACAAAATGTCTGCAAAGGGATGAGACCTCAAACTTGCGCCCTTGCCTAAGTGAAAGGCTTTTGCTCAGAGCACTTGTTCTGAGAATTTAAATAGAAACATAGAAGATAGGAGCAGGAGTAGGCCATTCGGCCCCTCGAGCCTGTTCCGCCATTTAATGAGATGATGGCTGATCATCCAAATTCAGTACCCTGTCGCTGCTTTCTCCTCATATCCCTTGATCCCTTTAGCTTTAAGAAATATATCTAACTCCTTCTTGAATATATTTAATGAATTGGCCTCAACTGCCTTGTGTGGTAGAGAATTCCACAGGTTCAACACTCTCTGGGTGAAGAAATTCCTCCTCACCTCAGGCCTAAATGGCTTGCCCCTTATCCTTACACTGTGACCCCTGGTTCTGGACTCCCCCGCCATCGGGAACATCCTTCCTGCATCTAGTCTGTCTAGTCCTGTTGGAATTTTATACGTTTCAATGAGATCCCCTCTCATTCTTCTACACTCTAGCGAATATAAGCTTAATTGACCCAATCTCTTCAAATTAGTAACAATACTGTGGAGGAGGAATTCCGGGAGTGTATGTGGGATGCTTTCCTGGACCAATATGTCGAGGAACCAACTAGAGATCAGGCCATCTTAGACTGGGTATTATGTAATGAGAAAGGATTCATTAGCAATCTTGTTGCGCGAGGCGCCTTGGGGCGGAGCGATCATAATATGATAGAATTCTTCATTAAAATGGAGAGTGAAGTCTTTGACTCAGAGACTAGGGTCCTGAATTTAAATAAAGGAAACTATGATGGTGTGAGGCGTGAGTTGGCTAGAATGGATTGGGGAATGTTACTTAAAGGGTTGACGGTGGATAGGCAATGGCAAACCTTTAAAGATCACATGGATGAACTACAGAATTTGTTCATCCCTGTTTGGCATAAAAATAAAACAAAGAAGGTGACTCAACCGTGGCTAACAAGGGAAATTAGGGATAGCATAAGATCTGAGGAGAGGACATGTAAATTGGCCAGAAAAAGCAGAAAACCTGGGGATTGGGAGCAGTTTAGGATTCAGCAAAGGAGGACAAAGGGATTAATTAAGAGGGGGGAAATAGAGTATGAGAGTAAGCTTGCATGGAACATAAAAACTGACTGTAAAAGCTTCTATAGATATGTGAAGAGAAAAAGATTAGTGAAGGTAGGTCCCCTGCAGTCAGAATCAGGGGAATTTATAATGGGAAACAAAGAAATGGCAGACCAATTAAATACATACTTTGGTTCTGTCTTCACAAAGGAGGACACAAATAATCTCCCAGAGATGTTGGGGAACATAGGGTCTAATGAGAGTGAGGAACTAAATGAAATCAGTATTTGTAGGGAAATGGTGGTAGGGAAATTGATGGGATTGAAGACTGATAAATCCCCAGAGCCTAATAATTTACATCCTAGGATACTTAAGGAAGTGGCCCTAGAAATAGTAGATGCATTGCTGGTCATCTTCCAAAATTCTATAGACTCTGGAACATTTCCCATGGATTGGAGGGTAGCTAATGTAACCCCACTATTCAAAAAAGGTGGTAGAGAGAAAACGGGGAATTATAGACCGGTAAGCCTGACATCGGTAGTGGGGAAAATGCTAGAGTCCATTCTAAAAGATGTACAGGAAACTCTCGTTTAAACAGCACCTAAATATCCGGAATTCTCTATTAACCAGCAAAATTCTCACTCCGAAAACAACACCTCAATAACCGGCAATATTTTCGAGTCCGAGTCTGAGTCTCCCGCGGTGGCCGAGTTAGTCAGTGGGGGTAGTTCTCCAAACTGCCACTACTCGGCTTCTTGGCGCTGTCGGAAGTCGGAACACCTCAATACCCGTGTAACAGGAGTCTGACTCTCCCGCGCTGCCGGTAATCTCTTCTGATCCACCATTTTACAGGGGTACTGTGTGTCTCCCATGCTGCTGGTAGTCATTGCATTGCATTACCCTCAACTGGCAGTAATGTACTTAATCAAGCATCTTCCACCATCCATTTAACACAACATTCTGTAGGTGGGTACCCAATTACTGTATACTGCACATTTCTTGATTTTTTAAATTTTTCTTCGTTAAAAATAGCCTCGGTAGATAACCCTCTCCTTCATCCGGAATTTTTGATCAGCCGGCAACACGCCGGTCCCATCGGTGCCGGATACCAAAGAGTTTCCTGTAATAGCAGAGCACTTGGAAAACAGTGACAGGATCGGAAAAAGTCAACATGGATTTACAAAAGGTAAATCGTGCTTGACTAATCTACTGGAATTTTTTGAGGATGTAACTGGTAGAATAGATAAGGGTGAACCAGTGGATGTGGTGTATTTGGACTTTCAGAAGGCTTTCGATAACGTCCGGCATAAGAGATTAGCGTGTAAAGTTAAAGCACATGGGCCTAGAAATTGGCTATAGCCACGCTTGAGACGTTAGAACTGGTGCTGCGCAAAGTTTATAGCCAGGCGAAACTTATCGCTGCCTGGCGAGATATTGGGTTGCATCGCCCCCAAAGGGGATAGAGGCGCGAACTCAAACGTTGCACGGGGCTCCTAAGGCGCAAAAGTTCAGGCGCTACCCAATATCGGCGTGGACGGGCGCAGCACAGGTGATCTCAATTACCGGAAACCACGAGGCTTCCAGGCGCCGGCCGACTCTTAAAGGGGTGGGTCAGTCAGCCTGAGCTGCCACACTCAACGCCCTGTAGGCCTCAGAATCGGCGCTCGCCCTTCTCTGGCGCAAGAAACTTGGTCAGGATGGAGAAGGTGAGACAGAGAGCAGAGCGCTTCAGCACTGAGGCTCTGGACCAGTTGGTGTCTGCAGTTGAGCGCCGTCGAGATGTTCTGTATCCTGACAATGGCAAGAGGCCGAATCAAAAGGCTTACCGGCGATCTTGGAGGGAGGTTTCTCTGAGGGTCAACTCCAGCAGCATGGCGACCAGGAGCCCTGTTCAGTGCAGGAAGAAATTCAACGACCTCAGTCGGGTCGTTAGGGTGAGTGCTGGTTATGCAAACTTCTGATTCCCTCCATCTGCACCTGACTTTGAGCACCCTGTTGCCATGATGCCCCAATGGTCATCTGTCAGCAAGCACCCATGGCCCTTTCTGGGCACACACATGGACATTTCACTCAAGGCCACATGTAAGGGCTCTTGCACCATGGGGGGCATGCAATGACCTCTCAAGGCCTCATGTAAGGGCTCTTGCACCATGGGGGGCATGCGATGATCTCTCAAGGCCTCATGTAAGGGCTCTTGCACCATGGGGGGCATGCGATGATCTCTCAAGGCCTCATGTAAGGGCTCTTGCACCATGGGGGGCATGAGGTGATCTCTCAAGGCATCATGTTACAGAACTTCCCCTTCTTTCCCCTGCAGTCCAAGCTAGCGGTGAGGTGAAAGGACCAGACTCGAACCGGTGGCGGGCCTCCAAAAGTCGTCACTCTGATGGATCTCGAGGAGAGAGTGCACCAGATTCTTGGAGGACATCTGTCTGGTCCTGTTACCACTGCAGCTGCCAACCCCATTTCCGACAGCGAGGGTAAGGCTCTCTCATTTTTCAGCTGTTTCCTTCCACTTGGTCCCCCCGCCAGCATGCTTCCTCAGTGTGCAGCCATGTCAGAGCCTTGCCGCAATCTGGCATGCCTTTCCGCCAACCTGTCCTTTTGCTAAAGCCACTCTTCCACCTCCCTGCTTTCAGATGATGCATCACCAACTCGGGCTCAACGCCCTGAAGCTGCCAGTGCCAGTGCCTCCAGAGGCGAGGATCAGGAGGAAGCCGGACCATCCATTCCAATCTCAGGGGAGCATACACATCTACAGACTGGGGATAGTAGATCCCTGGAGGGGATGGGGGGTGGCTCTGAGGATCAGCCAGTTGCCGGAACAAGCGGCATTCAACAACGCAAGGTGGGTAGGCAAGTTCGGCCACTGTCTCCCCAGAGGGCAAGGCAGGTAGTGATGACTACTGCATGGAGTGCAGATGAGCTGCGTCGCCTGGCTGAAATGAGCACCCAGGCCCGGCTCAGGCACACTGAGCTGATGGCTGCAGTGGGGAGGATGCCTCAGTCAATAGATACACTGGCAAAGAGTGTGTTGGACTTTGGGGCAACAGTGGAGAGGACTCTCCAGGGCTTCAGGGCAACAATGGACAGGACTCTCCAGGGCTTCGGGGCAACAATGGACAGGACTCTCAAGGGCTTCGGGGCAACAATGGAGAGGACTGTCCAGGGCTTCGGGCCAACAACGGAGAGGACTCTCGAGGGCTTCGGGGCAACAATGGAGAGGACTGTCCAGGGCTTCGGGCCAACAATGGAGAGGACTGTCCAGGGCTTCGAGGCCGCTATGGAAAGGACTGTTCAGGGCTTCGGACAATCCCTGGAAAGGTCTGTCCAGGGCTTGTCCGAGGCAGTGGAGCGGTCGGCACCGGCCTTGTCCGAAGCAATGGAAAGAACTGTCCAGGGCTTCTCCAAAGCACTGGCACCTGGCTAACAGGTCCTCACTGCTGCCACGCAGCCACTTGCCAGCTTCGTCCAGACCCTGATTGAGGCAACGCGAACTCTCACTGCAGCCACCCTGTCTGCATCAGCTAGGATCACCCCGGGCCCTTCCAGTCCCATACAAGGCCAGGAATCAGAGGAGCATGCGATTGTGGCGGATGAGCCGAGCCAGTCCCCTCAGAGAGCCAGTGTGCTGTCCGACCATGGTGCAGGTGTCCTCTCTCGGCAGGTGACCATTGCACATGCCAGCGCTGGTACGTCTGCAGTGCAGCTGCCACCACCTGCAGGGCACACTGCTTCCAGCCATGCTCAGATCAAGCATCCTGCGTCCGCACCCTCCAAGCCCAGAGGTCGGCCAGGCCATCCCTCAGGGGCTTCTGCGCTTCCACACAGTCAGCAGGCGTCCCCCAGCCTTCACCCCGCCACTGGGGTTCAATTACGTAGGAGCAGCAGGGAGGGAAGGGGCCGTCCGCGAAAGAGAAGTCATTCTCCATCAAGGGGCCAGCAGTAGAGGGAGGTGCTGAGAAGTTTCCTTGGCCAAATTCAAGGACACCCTCACCTGTTGTAATTGTTGGAAATGGTTTGTTTAGTTTTGCGGCTTTGCCGAAGAGTTAACTGTTATTTTGTTAGTTATGGTTTCTGTTGACATGATGTTGTTTTGCTGTAATGAAAGACTTTTGTGACAATAAAGAGAAGTTTTAATGTGCTATGGTGCACGTGACTAATTACAGTGATGCTGGTCTTCAGAGGCTTTCAAACATCCAAAGTGCACAGGAGTAAAGACACTCATCATTCCGCCAGAGGGGCCTCGAAACGAGTCCTCATGAGCCTCTGATGGATGGCCCTTCCACTTTCAGGAGCCCTTCCATCTTCCTCCTCCTCCTCCTCCTCCTCCTCCGCCTGCTCTTCCTCCTCCTCCTCCTCCTCAACTGCCTGCTCTGCTGGTCATTGAGGGACAGCTGGAATTGCCTGGGTGCATCGAATCGCCAAGTTGTGGAGCATGCAGCAGACGATGACGATGTGACCCACTTGCTCCGGCGAGTACTGCAGGGCTCCCTCCGAATGGTCAAGACATCGGAAACGCTTTTTGAGCACACCAGTAGTGTGCTCTACAATGCTCCTGGTCGCCTGATGGCTGCTGTTGAACAGCTCTTCTGCTAGGGTGGCGGACACACGGAGTGGTGTCATCAGCCATGGGCAGAGAGGATAGCACTTGTCCCCAATAAGCCAGCCTCGTGGTCGAGCCGGCCCCTCAAAAAGGTCACAAACTGAGGTCTACCGCAGGATAAAGGCATCATCGTGGCTGCTCCCTGGGAATTGGGCGTTGACTGCCATGATGATTTGGTGGCGGTCACAGACCAGCTGCATGTTGAGGGAGTGGAACCCCTTGCGGCTGCGGAAGTCCTCAGGATTCTGGAATGGCGCCCTCAAAGCCACGTGTGTACAGTCAATCGGCCCCTGCACCATGGGAAGTCCGCAATAGCAGCGAAGCCCTGCGCACGCTCCGTCTGCTTCTCCAGGGTCAGAGGGAAGGTGATGAATTGACGCCTTCGCCTATAAAGGGCAGCTGTAACTTGCCGGATGCAACAGTGGACTGCAACCTGAGAAATATTCGCAATGTCCCCAATGGCTGACTGAAAGGATCCATTGCCATAAAAATTGAAGGCAACAGTCAGTTAAACGGCCACCGACAGAGAGGTCCTGCACCGTAGACGCGGCTGCAGATCCTCAGCAAGCAAGTGGCACAGCTCAGTAACAACATCCCTCCCGATTCGGAGCCTTCACACACACTGCTCCTCCGACATGTCAAGGTATGACACCTGCTGCCTAAAGACCCTCGCAGCATACCCTCGGATTGGCCGACCTCCATTTCCCCTCCTCCTTCTGGCCAATCCCGGCCCTCTCTCCCGCCGTCTCTCTGCCCCTTCATAGTGCTCGGCCATGAGGCGGTCGCCCTCCAAAGCATCTCCCATTCTGATGCCAGTTGGTCAAAAGGCTGTTAGGTCTAGTGCTCCAACTGCTCCGGACAGGTTTGAAGGTCCCAAGTACTCTAATGCTAAATTCCAAAAACTCTGCTCCACAGTAGCTCACCAACTCTCTCCACTAACGATCGCAATGAACAGGCCAAGTGGCTGAAGCTTCTATACTAGAGCTGTCCCCTTTAAATAGCACCCCCCGACTCTGAGAAGGGCCTGCTAACGCTCCTTCGAACTGTCACTAATAGCGCTAGGCATAAAGGCTCCGGGCGCCACCCAATATCCGCTCAGGTGCCCCTAAAAGGCGTTGCACACTGAAATGACGTCATGATCTGCTTGCGCTCACGGGCACGCGCAAACACTTAGCGCAGGCATTAAATGTATAGTCAATATGGGAGTTGTCACTATCTTCATTGCGCCCGCCCCAACATTGGGTAACGCCCCAATTCTTGGTCTCTTTAGGCGCTAACCGCTGGCGCAAACAACCGAATTTCTAGGCCATGGGATTGGGGGTAAGGTACTGACTTGGATAGAGAACTGGTTGGCAGACATGAAGCAAAGAGTTGGAATAAACGGGTCTTTTTCTGAGTGGCAGGCAGTGACTAGTGGGGTACCGCAGGGATCGGTGCTAGGACCCCAGCTGTTCACAATATTGTAAATATTAATGATCTAGACAAGGGGATTAGATGTAATATCTCCAAGTTTGCAAATGACACAAAGCTGGGTGGGCGTGTGTGCTGTGAGGAGGATGCCGAGAAACTCCAGTACGATTTGGACAGGTTGGGTGATTGGGCAGATGCATGGCAGATGCAGTATAATGTGGATAAATGCGAGGTTATCCACTTTGGTGGCAAAAACAGGAAGGCAGATTATTATCTGAATGGCAATAGATTGGGAGAAGGGTGATGCGCCTCAATAACTTCAAGACTCAAAATTAACTGAATAAAACAAGGCTTTTATTAGCAAAGAAAGATGCCTGTGTCTTCACCTAGCTTCACCTAGCGTTCTGCTGTTCTGCTGCAAGACAAGCCTGGGCTTGTCTTAAGTAGGGCCAGGTATGGGCGGAGCCGACACATCCAATGGGGAGAAAGGGGGCGGTGCACTATATACAATACAAGGTAAAACACCGGAGCAGGCAATACAATATATGTAGTTAAATACAGAGTCTGATGAATGACATATTTCATCACATTCACCCCTTCTACAGATTTAGTCTGTCCGGGGGTGTGATAGTCCTCTGTGACCGACGTAATGGTTGCGGTGCCGCGGGTGCCGGCTGGGTGTCCCGGGTGACCTCCTGGGTCTCTGCCGGGGGCGCCACCGGGGTTGTTGAAGGAGTAGGTGGTGGGGGTACCGTTGGCTGGTGTTCTTCCGGGGGTGATGAAAGAATAGTGGGTGGAGTGGGTGGGTAGTAGTTGTTGTGGTTGTCGTTGTTGCTGTTGTTGTTGTAGTCGTTGTCGTTGTTGCTGTTGTTACTGGCTGGGGCGAGGTCTTTTATGGACACAGTGTCTTCCCGTCCGTCGGCGTGCCGGACATACGCATATTGTGGGTTGGCGTGGAGCAGGTGCACTGGCTCCACGAGAGGGTCCGTCTTGTGGCCCCTCACATGCTTCCGCAAAAGTACCGGACCTGGGGTGCAGAGCCATGACGGTATGGATACGCCTGAGGTGGATTTCCGGGGAAACACAAACATTAGCTCATGAGGCGTGGCATTAGTGGCGGTACACAATAGTGACCGTATTGAGTGGAGCACATCTGGCAGGACTTCCTGCCAGCGGGAGATAGGGAGGCCCTTGGTCCTTAGAGTTAGGGTGACTGCCCTCCATACTGTCCCGTTCTCTCGCTCCACCTGACCGTTACCCCGGGGGTTGTAGCTGGTGGTACGGCTCGTGGCAATCCCCTTGGACAGCATGTACTGGCATAGCTCTTCACTCATGAAGGACGCCCCCCTATCCGTGTGGATATAGCTTGGCATACCAAACAGGCAGAACAGGCTGTTGAGGCATTTAATGACCGTGGCGCTGGTCATGTCTGGGCAGGGGAAGGCGAATGGGAAACGGGAGTATTCGTCCACAATGTTCAGGAAGTAGACATTGCGGTCGACGGATGGGAGGGGGCCCTTGAAATCTAAGCTAAGCCGCTCAAAGGGCCGTGTAGCTTTGATTAGGTGGGCTCTATCAGGGCGGTAGAACTGAGGCTTGCACTCAGCGCAAGTGCGGCAGTTCCTGGTCAGGGACCGAACTTCCTCAATCGAGTAGGGTAATTTGCGGGACTTTATGAAGTGGAACAGCCATGCGACCCCTGGGTGGCAGAGGTCGTTGTGGAGGGTCTGTAACCGATCCCCGGTGGCGTTGGCACACATCCCTCGTGAGAGGGCGTCGGGGGATTCATTAAAGGCCCCCGGCCGGTATATGATGTCGTACTCGAAGGTGGAGAGCTCGATCCACCACCTAAGAATCTTATTATTTTTAATCTTCCCCCTCTGTTTATTATTGAACATAAACGCTACCGACCGCTGGTCGGTAAGTAGGGTGAAGCGTTTGCCGGCTCGGTAGTGCCGCCAGTGGCGCACTGCCTCCACGATGGCTTGGGCCTCCTTTTCCATGGAGGAGTGTCTGATCTCGGGCCCCTGGAGGGTCCTCAAGAAGAAAGCTATGGGCCGCCCCGCCTGGTTGAGGGTGGCCGCCAAGGCAAAGTCAGACGCATCACTTTCCACTTGAAAGGGAGTGTTCTCGTCCACTGCCTGTAGCGTGGCCCGCTCAACATCCTTTTGAAGGCAGCATAGGCCTCAGCAGAGAGTGGGAAAGAGGATGCTTTCAAGAGGGGGCGGGCTTTATCGGAGTAGTTGGGGACCCATTGGGCATAATACGAGAATAACCCCAGGCACCTTTTCAGGGCTTTGGGAGTGTTGGGCAGGGGCAGCTCCCGTAGGGGGCGCAATCGGTCGGGGTCTGGTCCGATTTCCCCATTCTCCACCACGCTGCCTAGTATGCAGAGGCGCGTGGTGTTGAAAACGCACTTGTCCTCGTTGTAGGTGAGGTTGAGTTTTTGTGCGGTTTTCAGAAACCTCGCGAGGTTTGAGTCGTGGTCCTGTTGGTTGTGGCCGCAGATGGTGACGTTGTCGAGATAGGGGAAGGTTGCCTGCAAGTGGTGGTCATCGACCATGCGGTCCATCTCCCTCTGAAAGACCGAGACCCCATTCGTCACCCCAAAGGGAACTCTGAGGAACTGGTAGAGGCGTCCGTTTGCCTCGAAGGCGGTGTACGAACGGTCCTCTGGTCTGATAGGGAGCTGGTGGTACGCTGACTTGAGGTCGATGGTGGAGAACACCCGGTATTGGGCGATTTGGTTCATCATCTCGGATATGCGGGGTAGCGGGTAGGCGGCTAGTTGGGTATAGATGTTGACTGTTTGACTATAGTCAATCACCATCTGCTTCTTCTCGCTACCCCTCACCACCACCACTTGGGCGCGCCACGGGCTGTTGCTGCGTTCAATAATGCGCTCCTTCAGGAGCCTGTCTACCTCGGTCGCGATAAACCACCTGTCCTCCCAGCTGTACCTCCTGCTTTTTGTCGCTATTGGCCGGCAGTTAGGGGTAAGGTTCGTGAATAGCGAAGGCGGCTCTACCTTCAGGGTAGCCAGACCGCACACTGAGAGGGGCGGCTGGGTCCCACCGAAATTGAGCGTGATGCTTTGGTGGTGGCACTGAAAATCCAGGCCCAAGATCACGCTCACACATAAATCCTTCATAATTAACAGTTTAAAATTATTATATACAGTGCCTTTAACGGACAATCGTACCGCGCAGTAACCCGCAATAGTCGATATCTGGGTTTTGTCGGCCATAGAGATCGTGCCCTGAGTAGGGACTATAGTTAGAGAGAGTCGTTGTACCAGATCAGGGTGAATGAAGCTCTCCGTGCTCCCGCTGTCAATTAAACATTTAACCTTGCACCCGTTTACCTCGATGTCCACCATCGATTTGGATAATGGGTGCGGTCTGGACTGGTCCACTGTGATCGATGCCACTGTAGGGCCCTGATCGGGACAAGATGGTGGGCCCCACAAGGCCGGGTAAGATGGCGTCCACGATGTCTGCTCGCGAGATGGCGGACCTCACGAGGTCGGACAAGATGGCGTCCAAGATGGCCGCTCCCACGGCGCGCACGCGGCGGTGGCGGTTTTGCCTGCGGGGTTCCCTCTGCACACCTTCCCAAAGTGCCCCTTCTTACCGCACTTACAGCAGGTGGTGCCTTTCGCCGGGCACAGGTTCCTGGTGTGCTTCCGCTGCCCGCAGAAGTAGCATTTGGGGCCCCGATGCGTCGCGGCGGTCGTAGGGCTTCTGGGGGGAGAGCAGGGCCCCGACGGTGTTGGGCTACCGGGCGGGGAAGCAGAGGCGGCGTGGGCAACGCGGCCTGACGAGTAGGAGTCAGAGTTCTTCTGAGCCACATCCAACGATCGCACTGTGTCCACAGCCTGTGTCAGGTCTAGGCCCGTTTTCTCTAGCAGTCTCTGCCGGACGTAATTAGAGCTAAGGCCTGCGATAACGGCATCCCGAATAAGCTCGTCTGTGTATACCGTGGCTTTCACGTCTTTGCATTTGCAGTCTTTGCCAAGCACTTTTAGGGTGACTAGAAAGTCCTCTAGCGACTCTCCGGGTCGCTGTGTGCAGGTAGCAAGCAGGTGCCTGGCGTACACCTCGTTGGTAGGCCGCTGATAGTGGGCCTTTAGAATGTTGCAGGCATCCAGGTAGGTGGTGGCGTCTTGGATGAGTGGAAAAACCCGGTGGCTTACCCGATTCTGCAGGATCCCGAGTTTCACATCTCCGGTGGCTTTAGAGGCTGTGACGGCTTCGGAGTTGGCCATAAAAAATTCCAAGCACTGGAACCAGTGTCCAAACCGTGCCGATGCATCCAAAGTACGCGGGTCCAAATCCAAGCGTTCCGGTTTCAAAAGTTGATCCATCGTTAAAAGTTTGCTAATAAAATTGATGTGCCTCAATAACTTCAAGACTCAAAGTTAACTGAATAAAACAAGGCTTTTATTAGCAAAGAAAGATGCCTGTGTCTTCACCTAGCGTTCTGCTGTTCTGCTGCAAGACAAGCCTGGGCTTGTCTTAAGTAGGGCCAGGTGTGGGCGGAGCCGACACATCCAATGGGGAGAAAGGGGGCGGTGCACTATATACAATACAAGGTAAAACACCGGAGCAGGCAATACAATATATGTAGTTAAATACAGAGTCTGATGAATGACATATTTCATCACAAAGGGGAAGTGCAACAAGACCTGGGTGTCCTTGTGCACCAGTCACAGAAGGTAAGCATGCAGGTGCAGCAGGCGGTTAAGAAGGCAAATGGTATGTTGGCCTTCATAGCGAGAGGATTTGAGTACAGGAGCAAGGATGTCTTGCTGCAGTTGTACAGGGCCTTGGTGAGACCACACCTTGAGTATTGTGTGCAGTTTTGGTCGCCTTATCTGAGGAAGGATGTTCTTGACATGGAGGGATTGCAGCGAAGATTCACCAGACTGATACCTGGTGCAAAGAAATATTTTTTATGTGGCTCAAAATGTAACGGAACAGTGTAACATTGTGTCCCACACCCATGTGCACACCCTTGTGCTACTAATCTTTCATCTTCCTTTTCCTACTACTCCTACGTAGTTCAACCCCTGTGGCTTCAGCAGAGGTAGAGGCAGCTGCTCACAACCCTGCTCTGACTGCTGAGGTACTCTTGGCCAATGTCCTCTAGATTTTGGAGTCCGTGAGGGCCCTGCCAAAGACTGCTCTACCTGCACCTGTGCAGGGGCAGACTCGGCCATCGGGATACGAGGCAGCATGTGGGGCACTGACTGAGGGTGGTGGGGGGGAGGTGCAATGGGTGAGGAGTGGACGTGCTTTGAGCAGAGTCCTCATTTCCTTGTCCCTTTTCTCCATCTTCCCTCTCATGGCCCACCTGTACTTCCCTGCTAGCAATGAGCCGGAGAGCACTTTACTGCTCATCAGTGAGGCGCTAAACAATGTATCCTCTAAGCTGCATGGCCATGCAGCTGTGTGCTGGTCCCACGCAGCCCAGGACCGGCTTTTCCAATGTGAAATTTAAGCGCATGCGTGAACCTTTGAAT
Organism: Somniosus microcephalus; assembly: GCF_052327205.1. Lineage (NCBI taxonomy): Eukaryota > Metazoa > Chordata > Chondrichthyes > Squaliformes > Somniosidae > Somniosus > Somniosus microcephalus. Next base: position 66,167,683 of record NC_140999.1, on the reverse strand, counting down.
GGGCCGCGCAGCCCCTTAAAGGGGCCACACACCCAAAAAATTTAGAGGGAACTTTGATGCTGAACGGCCAAGGCTAAGTTTGATTAATCCTAGTTAAGGTGCCATTCAGAGAGTGTAAGCCATTGGTGAGATCCAGCATGCACGCGTTTGACTGCCACGTTTGATGCTCCATGTATGAGGCCACTCTTTCCATAGATGAAGCCACCATAGCTTAGGCTTGCGACACCAGGCAACTCATGCTTGAGACGGACACCTCCATTCTCTCGGCAAGTGTGTACAGTGTGGATGGAAATCCTCCAGAACCTCACAGGTTTTTTTGTTGCTGCTCCAGAATCATCCTCCTCATCGACGGCACCTGAGGTTCAGTATCTGCATCCAGCTGAGCAGAGCTAGCAGCGTCCTGCGCCCTCCGACGCGGACTTTCCACTGCTGTCCCTTTCTCCACCATCTGCTCTTGCTCATATGTAATGTGTGAGAGACCAGGTGACAACTCAACTACCTGTCTTACTGGTCCCACCAACATGTGTGTATCTGAGCTGGTGCATGGTGTGCATGAGTCCTGTGACGGTGCACCCTCAGAGTGAGTGACCTCCTCTGAGGAATCGTCCTCCTCCTCCTGGACCACCTCCTGCAGGACACTTGATGGGCCTGTGGGAGATTGAAGACATAAATTAGAACGGTCACGGTAAGAATAGTTTAAGTGATCATTATGCAAATGATCATATTTCACCAGGTGCTGACATCCAGTCAACAGGAGTGAGTTTTGTATGCCATGTGGCTGTGTGATATTTAATTCTGTTACCAGGTCTCTCCATCTCCGACTGCCAGGCATGCTGATGCTCGGCCTATCTCCAGAACATCCTCCTCTGCAGCTGTCAGTGTGGTGATGACTGGAGGGCCACCTCCGGGTCTCTGCCTCTCCCTGGTGTTCTCTGCTCTCTTCTCCTGCAAGAAGGGAAACAAGAGACTTTTGAGTGAGAGTCGTGGAATGTGTGGAACGGATGGATGGACATTTGTTGAGGGTGACTGTGAGAGTGAATGTTAGTAGTGGATGGTCAGATGGGGATGCGAGTATGTACATAGGCAGAGAGGGATGGATGCACCTGCAAGGTACATTGGAGTGAGGAGTGATGTGCAGGGGTAGGATTGGGAAGACAGAGTGCGGGGGTTGGGGTGACAGGCACATCAGGATGTCGTTGAATGTGCCAGAGTACTCACCTTTCATTAAAGTACATCTGGCAGTGTGTCTAGGAGCGTGGCACCACACTCCTGCTGCTGACCTCCTCTGCAATCTCCAGCCACACCTTCTTGGTCACTGAGGCTGGCTTCTTCCTCCCATCAGCAGGGAATAGTATCACCCTGCAGGCCCTTACACCTCACAGCATTAGGTCTAGCGATGCATCATTGAAGCGAGGCGCAGCCTTTGCACGTTGAGACTCCATTCTTTATTCCTTCCTCTGTTTCTCTCACCTCCACAATCCTTCAACTGTCATCTTTGCAGTGTTTCTTTAAATACCTCCACTGAAATAGTCCTATGTGTGTCATCATCATGCCCACTCGCGCTAATTAGTTGGGAAACCTGGAATCAGATGCAAATGCGGTGGCTGGGTTAAAATGCCACTGACAGACGTGCTGCAGTTACTTTTGGGTTTCCCATGTGCTACCGGCGATTGTTAGTGACTGACTAGCTGGTCTGGGTCATTGATGGGGCGTGGGGTCGGCTGTGATTCATTCCACTGGGCTTAGATAAAACTGTGCAGCCAGTGCCCTAGTGAGTAGGGAAATCATAGCGAGAAAAGCAGCAGAAAGCTTTGCAGTGTTACGTGGTCTAAGTGGATTAAACTCCAGCTGCCTCCTGTGCACACTTGGGTGGTCCCTAAAGCATGGATCTTTTCAAACTGCACCTAAGGATGTTACCAGAACTGAGAGAATGCAACCATCAGGAAAGATTGAGCAGGCTGGGGCTCTTTGGAAAAGAGATTAGGAGGAAACCTGATAGAGGTCTTCAAAATGATGAAGGGGATCGATAGGGTGGATGAGGAGAAACTGTTTCCACATGTGGGTGAGTCCAGAACAAGGGGGAGTAATATACAATGGCCAATAACAGATCAAATAAAGAATTTAGAAGGAATTTCTTTATACAGAGAGTGGTGAAAATGTGGAACTGGCTGCCACGTGGACTGGTTGAAGCAGAGAGCATTTAAGGGTGAGGTGAGAGTGACTGCCCTTGACATCAAGGCAGCATTTGACTGAGTGTGGCATCAAGGAGCCCTAGTAAAACTGAAGTCAATGGGAATCGGGGGGGAAAACTCTCCACTGGCTCCAGTCATACCTAGCACAAAGGAAGATGGTTGTGGTGGTTGGAGGTCAATCATCACAGCCCCAGGACATCGCTGCAGGAGTTCCTCAGGGCAGTGTCCTAGGCCCAACCATCTTCAGCTGCTTCATCAATGACCTTCCATCCATCATAAGGTCAAAAGTGGGGATGTTCGCTGATGATTGCAGTGTTCAGTTCCATTCGCAACTCCTTAATGAAGCAGTCCTTGCCTGCATGCAGCAAGACCTGGGCAACATTCAGGCTTGGCCTGATAAGTGGCAGGTAACATTCATACCACACAAGTGCCAGGCAATGACCATATCCAACAAGAGAGAGTCTAACCACTGCCCCTTGACATTCAACAGTGCAGTTCTGGTCACCACATTACAGGAAAGATGTGAGTGCACTAGAGAGGGTACACAGGAGATTTACAAGGATGTTGCTGGGAGTAGAGAATCTTAACTATGAGGAAAGATTGGATAGGCTGGGTCTGTGTTCTTTGGAACAGAGGAGGCTGAGGGGAGACCTAATTCAGGGGCGTGGATAGAAAGGACCTATTTTCCTTGGCAGAGGGGTCAAAAACTAGGGGGCACAGATTTAAAGTAAATGGTGGAAAGTTTTGAGGGGAAATGTCTTCACCCAGATGGTTGTGGGGGTCTGGAACTCACTGCCTGAAAGGGTGGTAGAGGCAGGAACCCTAACCACATTTAAAAAGTACTTGGATGTGCACTTGGGATTTTCTAACCTGCAGGTCTACGGACAAAGAGCTGGGAAGTGGGATTAGGCTGGATAGCTTTGTTGGCTGGCGTGGACATGATGGGCTGAAATGGACTCCTTCTGTGTTGTAACTTTCTATGATTCTGTGAGGGGACCAAAACTAGGTGTAGTACAGTCGATGCAGTCTAAACAATGACCTGCATAGTGACTGAACGTTGTCCTTTGACTTGTACTGAGTAGTTCTACGAATATAATCCAATACCGTGTTGCCTTTAGCTAAGTTTCTCTACATTGGTCCTGAAACTTTTCTCTCTCGACCTTTCAGTATTGTTACATGTAACCGTTACTATTGCACTACGAAAGCTGAATGTGACCCCAGCTTTAGAGTAATGGGGTGAACTAAATGGTACATTGTAGCCCAGGGGTGGGTGTAGATGGCTATTTTCTCATCGAAGGAATGGCTTGAACTCTAACCCTTGTCACCAATGCCAAACTAAGACCTTTTTTTAAATTAGATCAAATACTGACTGACCCTCCTGTTGCAGGTGCTCCCACTGACTGACCCTCCTGTTGCAGGTGCCCCTATGAGGGTGATGACTACCAGACCCTTCCACACCCGGTGGATGTGTTTGCCGGCCTGCAGTTCCCAACCCATCACAAGCGGTTTGAAGTGAAGACTTTTGTTTTCCTGGATGGAGATCCTGCTCAGCCCCTCACTGGACAGGTAACCAAACAGGTGTCTGAGCCAATGAAACCCTTTACTGGCTCCTTGTATCACAGCCTGGTTCATCTGTCTACATGAAGCTCACTCTAAACTTATTTCCCTTCTAGGTTTACTTGCACTGCAGTGCTGAGATTTGCTCCCCCTCTGCTCAGGATGACTGTACATCCAAACCTGGCCTAAGTGAGTCCCTGATTTAATGTCTTGCTGAACCAGGGATTTTGTTCTGATCCAGAATTTGTTTGTCAAAGCAAACTAATTTACTTGTGTTACAGTAATATCTGGCTGGTTCCCTGCAACTGGGGGTTTATCACTCTCCCTCCCAATATGAACAAACCTGCTCTCAATGGGAAGGACCCTTGTCTATAAATGGGAGCCACAACTCATGATGAGTATCTCCAGGGGTGACTATCTAGATAGTGTCTAGTTTTGTGCCCATCATTGGAAACATTGAACTGGAGGAGCAGATAGTGTAACGTGGGTTGGTCTCTGGCTATATAGCAGGTAACGTGTGATCTCCAGTGTCTAGTCAGGATTTTTCTTTCTCCTTGGAGATGATGCATGGGTGACCAGGTTGGAAAGTGGGTCAGGACAAAACTGTCTGCAAACAATGTCTCATTTCCCAATAGAGAGATGCAGGAGTACAGATGACCATGAGGGAACATTGGTGAGTGCTCCTGGTCCCATCATTTTCCTGGAATGTGAGATTCTTCTGTCTAAGAAGCTGCTTGAAGTGAATGATAAGTAGAGGCTCTTCAATAGGCCACTGTGAACACTTCTGAATATAATATCTTGTGTCTCTCAATAGACGCCGCTGGGTCTCCTTCTCGGTTTCTGCGTGGAGCAGCCATTGGCTTTATGGTGGTGGGTCTGTCCCTGTTGGTGGTGATGGCTGCAGTGTACAGGATGAATAAACCAAGAGCTGTCTCTTCCCAATGTAGTGAGATTGAACTGTAGACCTGAATCAGATGTACAGAAATGTGCCTTTTGGGTGTTGATGTGAATCATGAAATGGCTAGTAGTAAGCCCTAGTTACACTGGTAGTTAAAATTAAATCCCACTGCTGATGGGAGGGACAAGGTAGAAACTGAGGGAAGCTTTACTGTCAGACATGGTAACTATCTAACCCAGCACTCCTTGTGTCTAGTTAATGTTGATTGAGATTCTGCCACCCACCCACCCTGCCAACACCCGGGAAAAAAAACCTGCGCTTTGTTAGCTGATAAGGTGGGGGGGTTTTGGAAATCCTTTTGCTCAAGAATTTCCTGATTACAACGTGAATTAGTACCCCACACTGTTTTGGGCTGCCCTGCACTCTAAACTTCTAACCAATGTTTCTGTTTTTTGATTATTAGACCTTAGATTGACCTTTATATCCCGGGAAAGAATGTGTAGGAAACTTGGTTTGTTCTGTGCAAAAGTAGGAGTGTGGCACAGGATCAAGATGCCTTAAATTAAGACACCACCAAGGCTGCTGCAGTGGTGCCTCTGAGAAGCTTCACCTATCTTGTCTACAAGGGTAGTACTTACTTTCTCCTTTCTTATTTCTCCCCTTCTCCCTCCTTCCCTGCAGCTGCCTGTTTGCCATGTGCCTATGATGGACTGCAGGCTGAGTGCTTTTATGTCTAGTGTGCTAATTGTTTGGCATGGCACCTCAAGCGAACAGTTGAGGACTTTTTCTACAGATGCTCAGGTTCCTGCCTATAGGTCTAGCAGGCCTTTAATGGAACAGTATTTCTCTTTGGACTGGGTTGGGGATTGGCTAGCAAGAACTGAGCCATAGCTTCACTGATCTCATTAGACCCAACACCAATGTCAGGCTAGTCAGTGAATCAGTGCCCTGCATTGGGGGCCATGGCTGGCATGGACATGGATGATGGTGGCAATGTCTCCCCCACTGCCTACATGGCAGAACTGTCTAGGGCATCAATTGCAACCACACAACAGCCAGCCACCTTACCAGTTGAGTGTATGAAGGATATATGTCTCTCTTTGCCTTAAGGGCAAGTGTGATCGTAAAAATTAACAGGCATGTGGAGCTCACTGATGCCCATTTTTTATTCTGCCCTCTGGCTCCTGTTCTACTTGGGGAGGAGGGTGAGAACCATAGCCTGGAAGCTGAATCTAGAAGTTTAATGACTGATCTCCTCTCTGGCCCTGACAGTGAACAGAATGTAGAGTCTCATTCCTTCACTTTGTGAATTGTTCCACATTTTACAAATTCTTGCTTTGCCTCTCTCTTTTTCTTGATCCTTGTTCTGATTTCACAGTGAATTCACCCTCCTTCTCAGTTAATTTTTCAATCCATTAATCAAGGAGATACACCTCTGGTTCACCCCAGGGTCCTCTTGCCCTCACCACCCTGTGATCACCTCACATTTCAAACTTGATTAGCAACATTTTTAAAAACCTAAATGTGCACTAAAAAGTCTGCCCATGCTAGTACTGGTAAGAATGAACACCGCACATTCCTTGGGAGACGAAGTCCTGTCTTCACACTGAGGACACCCTCCATTATATTGTGTGGCATTACTACTGTGCTACATGGGATAGATTCCGAACAGATCTAGCAGCTCAAAACTGGGCAAACATGAAGCGCTGCGGGTCATCAGCAGAATTGTTTTCTACTACAATCTATATCCTCATGGCCTGGCATATCCCTCACTCTAACATTAACATCAAGCCAGGTGATGAGCCATGGTTCAATGAAGTGTAGAAGAGCATGCCAGGAGCAGCACCCAGGTGTACCTAAAAATGAGGTGCCAATCTGGGGAAGCTGCAACACAAGGCTACATGCATGCTAAAAAGTGGAAGCAGCATGCTATAGACAGAGCTAAGCGATCCCACGATCAACGGATCAGAGCAAAGTACTGCAGTCCTGACACATCCAGTCATGAATGGAGGTGGACAATTAAACAACTAATGGGAGGAGGAGGCTCCGTGAATATCCCCATCCTCAATAATGGCACAGACCAGCACGTGAGTGCAAAAGACAAGGCTAAAGCATTTGCAACCATCTTCAGCCAGAAATAGCGAGTGGATGATCCATCTCGGCTTCCTCCTACGGTCCCCACCATCACGGAAGCCAGTCTTCAGCCAATTTGATTCACTCCACGTGGTATCGAGAAACAGCTGAACGCTATGGGCCCCAGCTGTTGTGCTGAAGACTTGTGCTCCAGAACGAGACATGACTCTAACCAAGCTCTTCCAATAAAGCTACAACACCGGCATCTACTCGACACTGTGAAATATTGCCCAGGTAGGTCCTGTTCACAAAAAGCATGACAAATCCAATCTGGCCAATTACTGCCCCATCAGTCTACTCTCAATCATTAGTAAAGTGTCGTCAACAGTGCTATCAAGCGGCACTTACCAAAAATTTGCTCACCAATGCTCAGGTTGGGTTTCGCCTGGACCACTCGGCTCCAGACCTCATTACAGCACTGGTCCAAACATGGACAAAAGAGCTGAATTCCAGAGGTGCGGTGAGAGTAACTGCTCTTGACATCTAGGCAGCATTTGACTGAGTGTGACATCAAGAAGCCCTAGTAAAATTGAAGTCAAGTGGAGTCATAGGGAGAACTCTCAACTGGCTGGAGTCATACCTAATACATAGGAAGGTGGTTGTTGGAGGTCAATCATCTCTGCCCCAGGACATCGCTGCAGGAACTGCTCAGGGCAGTGACCTATTCCCAACCATCTTCAGCTGCTTCATCAATGACCTTCCCTCCATCATAATGTCAGAAGTGGGGATGTTGGCTGATGATTGCACAGTGTTCAGTTCCATTCGCAACTCGTCGGATAATGAACCAGTCCATGCCTGCATGCATCAAGACCTGGACGACATTCAGGCTTGGACTGATAAGTGGCAGGTAACATTCGCACCGCACAAGTGCCAGGCAATGACCATCGCCAACAAGACAGAGTCTAACCACTGCCCCTTGCCATTCAACAGCATTACCATCATCGAATCCCCCACCATCAGCATCTTGGGGATCACCATTGACCAGAAACTTAGCTGGACCAGCCACATAAATACTGTGGCTATAAGAGCAGGTCAGAGGCTGGGTATTCTGTGGCGAGTGTCTCGCCTCCTGACTTCCCAAAGTCTTTCCACCATCTACAAGGCACAAGTCAGGAGTTTGGTGGAATACACTCCACTTGCCTGGATGAGTGTAGTTCCATCAACACTCGAGAAGCTCAACACTATCCAGGACAAAGCAGCTCACTTAATTGGCGCCCCATCCACCATCTTAATTGTTCACTCCCTCCATCATTGGTGCACTGTGGCTGCAGTCTGTACCATCTATAAGATGCACTATAGCATCACGCCAAGGCTTCTTCGACAGCACCTCCCAAACCCACGACCTCTACCATCTCGAAGGACAAGAGCAGCAGGCACATGGGAACACCACCACGTCCAAGTTCCCCTTCAAGTCAAACACCATCCTGACTTGGAAATACATCGCATTTCCTTCATCATCGCTGGGTCAAAATCCTGGAACTCCCTCCCTAACAGCACTTTGGGAGTACCTTCACCACATGGACTGCAGCGGTTCAAGAAGGCGGTTCATCATCATCACCACCTTCTCAAGGGCAGTTAGGGATGGGCAATAAATTCTGGCCTTGCCAGCAATGCCCACACCCCAGGAATGAAAAAAAACCTTGTGCATTCTATAATGTTTACATTCTGCATTTAATTGTTGATTTATTGTTTTTGATCTGAGCTATATTAACCAATTTGTATATACAAAGACCAGGCATACATCAGAAGGATCCAAGGGGATGGATGGGAGGAATCATTGGAAGAACAATGGTCCTACTAGGGTGATTTCTCAATGGACTGATCTGTTGTCCAATTACTCGGTGTCTTGTCCCTTTTCAGGTGAACACCCCCTCCCACATTAGTTACACCATGAGGGATATAGGGGCAAAGGGATTTGGGGGCCTTATTTCACAAATCATAGTAGCACACAGGTTAATAAGGTCATAAAACATGCAACGCTCTGGGGTTAATTTCTAGAATAGAATTGAAAAGCAGAAATGTTACGTCAAATGTATAGTACCACTGTCGGAAGTGGCACCTTTCGGATGAGACGCTAAACCGAGGACCCGTCTGCTCTCTCAGGTGGATGTAAAAGATCCCATGGGCACTATTTCAAAGAAAATTATCTGCTCATTATCTAGACAGAGAAAATAGAGAGAAACTATTCCCATTGGTGTAAGGGTCGTGTACCAGAAGACACAGATTTAAGGTCATTGGCAGAAGATCCAAAGGGAACATGACGAAAACCTTTTTTACGCAGGGAGTGGTTATGATCGGGAATGCAGTGCCTGAGAGTGTGGTGGAGAGAGATTCAATCGAGGCTTTCAAAAGGGAACTGGATAAGTACTTGAAGGAAAAAAAATTTGCAGGGCTATGGGTCGTGTCTTACTAACCTGAGTGAATTGTTTGAGGAGGTAACAAGGTGGGTCGATGAGGGTCGTGCGTTTGATGTAGTCTTTCTGGATTTTAGCAAGGGTTTTGATAAGGTCCCACATGCCAGACTGGTCATGAAAGTAAAAGCCCATGGGATCCAAGGCAAAGTGGCAAGTTGGGCCCAAAATTGGCTCAGAGGCAGGAAACAAAGGGTAATGGTCGAAGGGTGTTTTTGTGACTGGAAGGCTGTGTCCAGTGGGGATCCGCAGGGCTCAGCACTGGGTCCTTTGCTTTTTGTGGTATATATCAATGATTTGGACTTGAATGTAGGAAGTATGATTAAGAAGTTTGCAGATAATAACAAAATTGGCCGTGTGGTTGAAAATGAAGAAGAAAGCTGTAGACTGCAGGAAGATATCAATGGACTGGTCGGTGGGCAGAACAGTGGCAAATGGAATTCAATCCAGAGAAGTGTGAGGTAATGCATTTGGGAGGGCTAACAAGGCAAGGGAATACACATTGAATGGTAGGACACTGAGAAGTGTAGAGGATCAGAGGGACCTTGGAGTGCATGTCCACAGATCCCTGAAGGTAGCAGAACAGGTAGATAAGATAAGGTGGTTAAGAAGGCATACAGGATACTTGCCTTTATTAGCCAAGGCATAGAATATAAGAGCAGGCAGGTTAATCTTGAACTGTATAAAACACTAGTTAGGCCGCAGCTAGAATACTGCATACAGTTCTGGTCACCACATTACAGGAAGGATGTGATTGCACTGGAGGGGATGCAGAGGAGATTTATGAGGATGTTGCCTGGGCTGGGGAGTTTTAGCTATGAGGAAAGATTGGTTAGGCTGGGTTTGTTTTCTTTGGAACAGAGGAGGCTGAAGGGAGACATAATTGAGGTGTATAACATTATGAGGGGCCTAGCTAGAGTGGATCGGAAGGCCCTATTTCCCTTAGCAGAGGGGTCAATAACCAGGGGGCACAGATTTAAAGTAATTGGTCGGAGGTTTAGAGGGGATTTGAGGAGACGTTTTTTCATGGGGGTCTGCAATTCACTGCCTGAAAGGATGGTAGAGGCAGAGACCCTCATCACATTTAAAAAGTACTTGGATATATGTGGTGTATGTAACCGTTCCACCTTTAAGAGAACTATTTTAAGAGATGCACTACTTTATCTTGGCTGCTGTATACTGTAATACCGGTGGTGACCACACCGGTATATAAGTGCTGTGTAATGATTTATTGGGCAGTTCAGCCCTGACCTTCGACTAGTAAAGACCTGTTAAAGTTATTCTTGTGGTCTGTGTGCAGTGATTCTTATTAACCATAACTGGAACACACAGACTTAACAGTGGCGACGATGACGATCTTACCCTGCGGCAGAGATATATCCAAGGCAGTTTAACGGGCGTCGAGAAGAGGCATCCGCCCTCATCATCCTGCTGAGAAAAGACTCGGGTCTGAAGAGCAAGGAAGAATCCTGACACGAAGCCTTCCATCAGCAACAGGCAGTGATCATCCCTTCTATCACGGTGGTGGGTAAGCCGATCAGCGACGAGCAGCAAGTCGGCCACGTTGGCTGTGAAGTAGGGGAGGGAAAAACGGAGGATATAAGGGCGGAGAACTCGACCACGGCCGGGGAAAAGAGCCGGACAGAAGTCGGGGCCAGAGGCGCTGAGACTGGGGCAGCGTAAGGCACGGGAGCCGCGGTGAATGCAAACGCAGCCGGTGTAAAAGACCGGGCTGCAAGCGGGCTGGGAGATGCAACAGCGTCGAGAGAGAGCTCGACCGTGACCGGGGAAAAAGGCCGGGCAGCTACCGAGGCCGCGAGGCGCGGGATAAAATAAAAAAAACAAAAAAACGCGGAGAACTCAGCCGCAGCCGGGGGAAAGGACTGGGCTGCAAGAGGGACTGGGAGGCACGATTTGAGAACCGCTGGGGAGGGCGAACGCAGCAATACGGCAATCGCCATTACAGCCAGTGGGGGAGAAAGGCAAACGCGGGAAGCCGCCATTTTCGTAGGCGGGGGAAGAAGACAAGCGCGGGAAACCGCCATTTTGAAAAAAAAAAAAAAATGTCTTTTTGTTTCTCAAGAAGATTGCGAGGATGCCTAAGCGTGGTAACATCAACGATTTCGATCCCGATGTTGAAGATTGGGCCACGTATGTAGAACGCATAGAGATTTATTGTAAGGCAAATAAAATATCAGATGAAGATAAAGCACTAACCTTACTAAACTCAATGGTGCGAAGACATACGAGCTATTGAAGCATCTTCTATCACCAGCTAAACCGGCGGATCAGGCTTTCGCTAATATTGTTGCTGTCCTGAGAAATCATTTGAACCCCACACCGCTGATGTTAGCAGAACGATTTAAATTTTATGCGAGAACGCAACTGAAAGAGGAAAGCAACGCGGAGTATTTAATTGAACTGCGTAAGCTAGCGAAATACTGTCAGTTTGGGGAAAGACTGACAGAGGCACTGAGAGACAAATTCGTGTGTGGATTGTCGAAAGAAGGAACACAAAAGCGGCTGCTTGAAGAGAATGATCTTACACTTGATAAGGCTGTCACTATTGCAGCATCGCACGAAGCCGCAGCGAGAGGCACTGCGGAAATGCAGCTGAAGGCAGCGGTACTCAGCGTAGATCAAATGGCTTTGGGTACAGCGAAATGTTATCGTTGTGGAAAGACAACACACGATCAGAACCAATGCTGTTTTAAAAATCAGGAATGTAGAAAATGTGGCAAGCTTGGTCACATAGCTAAAGTATGCCGGTCAGGAAAGAAGACCAGCAACAAAAAGTCACCGCAGGAAAAGTGCAGAAAGGTACATAAGGTGGCTGAGAAGAGTTCGGATGAACAGAATTCGGATTCAGACTCCAACAGCAAGGAACTGGGTAGTCTGAGAATTCACAATGTGAGTAAGGAAGCTGACCTACAAACTATCTGGGTCACACTTCAGATAGCAGGAGTCCAAGTGAAGATGGAATTGGACACCGGATCGGCGTTGACGGTCATGAATAAGCAAGATTACAAAAGGTTATTCACACATATTCCCCTAAGGGATACGGAGACAGTATTGCAGACATACACGGGGCAAAGAGTATACCCCATCGGAAAGATAAAAGTCAAGGTGGTACACAAGGGCAAAGAACACCAAGGAATGGACTTATATGTACTACCTGAGGGAGGTCCACCACTTCTGGGACGGGAGTGGATCAGGAAAATAAATATGGACTGGCACTCCCTAAAAGCAATAACGGTAGATTGCGGAAAAAAAAAAGATGTCAAACCTGAACGATTGTCCAGAATATTGGATGAGGTTAAAGAGGTGTTCCAACAGGGACTGGGAACACTGAGAGGAATTACGGCAAAAATCAAGATTGC